>NC_047104.1:72192585-72194696 GCF_902500255.1 Thalassophryne amazonica
CGTGTGTGTGTGCGTGTGTGTGTACGTGTGTACGTGTGTGTGTGCGTGTGTGTGTGTGCGTGTGTGTGTGTACGTGTGTGCGTGTGTGTGTGTACGTGTGTACGTGTGTGCGTGTGCGTGTGTACGTGTGTGTGTGTACGTGTGTGTGTGTGTGTGTGCGCGTGTACGCGTGTACGTGTGTGCGTGTACGTGTGCGTGCGTGTGTGTGTGTGCGTGTGCGTGCGTGTACGTGTGCGTGCGTGTGCGTGTGTGTGTGTGTACGTGTGTGTGTGTGCGTGTACGTGTGTGCGTGTACGTGTGCGTGTACGTGTGTGTGTGTGTACGTGTGCGTGTGTGTGTGTGTACGTGTGTGTGTACGTGTGTGTGTACGTGTGTGTGTGTACGTGTGTGTGTGTACGTGTGTGTGTGTACGTGTGTACGTGTGTGTGTACGTGTGTACGTGTGTACGTGTGTGTGTACGTGTGTGTGTACGTGTGTACGTGTGTGTGTACGTGTGTGTGTACGTGTGTGTGTGTGTGTGTACGCGTGTGTGTACGTGTGTGTGTACGTGTGTGTGTGTACGTGTGTGTGTACCGTGTGTGTGTACGTGTGTGTGTGCGCGTGTGTGTGTACGTGTGTGTGTACGTGTGTGTGTGTGTACGTGTGTGTGTGCGTGTGCGTGTACGTGTGTACGTGTGTGTGTGTACGTGTGTGCGTGTGTGTGTGTACGTGTGTACGTGTGTGCGTGTACGTGTGTACGTGTGTGCGTGTGCGTGTGTACGTGTGTGTGTGTACGTGTGTGTGTGTACGTGTGTGTGTGTGCGTGTGTGTGTACGTGTGTGTGTGTGTACGTGTGTGTGTGTACGTGCGTATGTGTGTACGTGTGTGTGTGTACGTGTGTGTGTACGTGTGTGTGTGTACGTGTGTGTGTGTACGTGTGTGTGTGTGCGTGTGTGTGTGTGCGTGTGTGTGTGTGCGCGTGTGCGTGTACGTGTGCGTGTGTACGTGTGTGCGTGTGCGTGTGTGTACGTGTGTGTGTGCGTGTGCGTGTGTGTGCGTGTGTGTACGTGTGTGTGCGTGTGCGTGTGTGCGTGTGTGTGCGTGTGTGCGCGTGTGGGTACGTGTACGTGTGGGTACGTGTACGTGTGGGTACGTGTGCGTGTGTGTACGTGTACGTGTGGGTACGTGTACGTGTGGGTACGTGTACGTGTGGGTACGTGTGGGTACGTGTGGGTACGTGTACGTACGTGTACGTACGTGTGTGTGCGTGTGCGTGCACGTACGTGTGTGTACGTGTGTGTACGTGTGTGTACGTGTGTGTACGTGTGTGTACGTGTGTGTACGTGTGTGTACGTGTGTGTGTACGTGTGTGTGTGTGTGTACGTGTGTGTACGTGTGTGTACGTGTGTGTACGTGTGTGTACGTGCGTGTACGTGTGTGTACGTGCGTGTGTGTACGTGTACGTGTGTGTACGTGCGTGTACGTGCGTGCGTGTACGTGTGTGTGCGTGCGTGTACGTGTGTGTGTACGTGTGTGTGCGTGCGTGTACGTGCGTGCGTGTACGTGTGTGTGCGTGCGTGTACGTGTGTGTGTGTACGTGTGTGTACGTGCGTGTACGTGCGTGCGTGTACGTGTGTGTGCGTGCGTGCGTGTACGTGTGTGCGTGTACGTGTGTGTGCGTGCGTGCGTGTACGTGTGTGTGTGTACGTGTGTGTGCGTGCGTGTGCGTGTGTGCGTGTACGTGTGTGTGCGTGCGTGCGTGTACGTGTGTGTGTGTACGTGTGTGTACGTGTACGTGTGTGTGTGTACGTGTGTACGTGTGTGTGTGTACGTGTGTACGTGTGTACGTGTGTGTACGTGTGTGTGTGTACGTGTGTGTACGTGTGTGTGTGTACGCGTGTGTACGTGTGTGTACGTGTGTGTACGTGTGTACGTGTACGCGTGTACGCGCGTGTGTACGTGTGCGTGTACGTGTACGCGTGTGTGCACGTGTGTACGCGTGTGTACGTGTGTACGTGTGTACGTGTGTGTAAGTGTGGACGTGTGTGTACGTGTGTACGTGTGTACGTGTGTGTGTGCGTGTACGTGTGCGTGTACGTGTGCACGTGTGCGTGTACGTGTGCACGTGTACG
>NC_047104.1:73994725-74152225 GCF_902500255.1 Thalassophryne amazonica
AATTAGCTAAACTGCAGGATTGTCTTACAGACATAAAGACATGGATGACCTCTAATTTCCTGCTTTTAAACTCAGATAAAACTGAAGTTATTGTACTTGGCCCCACAAATCTTAGAAGCATGGTGTCTAACCAGATCGTTACTCTGGATGGCATTTCCCTGATCTTTAGTAATACTGTGAGAAATCTTGGAGTCATTTTTGATCAGGATATGTCATTCAAAGCGCATATCAAACAAATATGTAGGACTGCCTTTTTGCATTTACGCAATATCTCTAAAATCAGAAAGGTCTTGTCTCAGAGTGATGCTGAAAAACTAATTCATGCATTTATTTCCTCTAGGCTGGACTATTGTAATTCATTATTATCAGGTTGTCCTAAAAGTTCCCTAAAAAGCCTTCAGTTGGTTCAGAATGCTGCAGCTAGAGTATTGACGGGGACTAGCAGGAGAGAGCATATCTCACCCGTGTTGGCCTCTCTTCATTGGCTTCCTGTTAATTCTAGAATAGAATTTAAAATTCTTCTTCTTACTTATAAGGTTTTGAATAATCAGGTCCCATTTTATCTTAGGGACCTCGTAGTACCATATTACCCCATTAGAGCGCTTCGTTCTCAGACTACGGGCTTACTTGTAGTTCCTAGGGTTTGTAAGAGTAGAATGGGAGGCAGAGCCTTCAGCTTTCAGGCTCCTCTCCTGTGGAACCAGCTCCCAATTCAGATCAGGGAGACAGATACCCTCTCTACTTTTAAGATTAGGCTTAAAACTTTCCTTTTCGCTAAGGCTTATAGTTAGGGCTGGATCGGGTGACCCTGGACCATCCCTTGGTTATGCTGCTTTAGACGTAGATTGTGGGGGGGTTCCCATGATGCACTGTTTCTTTCTCTTTTTGCTCCGTATGCATCACTCTGCATTTAATCATTAGTGATCGATCTCTGCCCCCCTTCACGGCATGTCTTTTTCCTGGTTTTTTCCCTCAGCCCCAACCAGTCTCAGCAGAAGGCTGCCCCTCCCTGAGCCTGGTTCTGCTGGAGGTTTCTTCCTGTTAAAAGGGAGTTTTTCCTTCCCACTGTTGCCAAGTGCTTGCTCATAGGGGGTCGTTTTGACCGTTGGGGTTTTTCATAATTATTGTATGGCCTTGCCTTACAATATGGAGCGCCTTGGGGCAACTGTTTGTTGTGATTTGGTGCTATATAAGAAAAAAGTTGATTGATTGATTGATTGATTCAGGTCAGGGCTCTGGCTGGGCCATTCAAGAGTGCTGTGGAGCAGGTTTTCATCCAGGATGTCTCTGCACATTGCTGCATTCATCGTTCCTTCAATCCTGACTTGCCTCCCAGTTCCTGCCACTGAAAAACATCCCCACAGCATGATGCTGCCACCACCATGCTTCACTGTAGGGATGGTGACTGGTTTCCTCCAAACATAACACCTGGCATTCACACCAAAGAGTTCAATCTTTGTCTCATCAGACCAGAGAATTTTGTCTCTCATGGTCTGAAACCCCTTCAGGTACCTTTTGGTAAACTCCAGGTGGGCTGCTCATGTGCCTTTTACTGAGGAGTGGCTTCCATCTGGCCACTCTCCCATACAGGCCTGATTGGTGGATTGCTGCAGATGGTTGTCCTTCTAGAAGGTTCTCCTCTCTCCACAGAGGAATGCTGGAGCTCTGAAAGAGTGACCATCAGGTTCTTGGTCACTTCCGTGATTAAGGCCCTTCTGCCCAATCAGAGAATTCCTTTGACTTCATGCTTGGTTTGTACGCTGACATGCACCGTCAACTGTAGGACCTTATATGTAGACAGGTGTGTACCTTTCCAAATCATGTCCAATCAACTGTGTTTACCCCAGGTGGACTCCATTTAAGCTGTACAAACATCTCAAGGATGATCAGTGGAAACAGGATACACACACACAAATCTTCAATTACATACTCTAATTTAGGGTCATGGGGGAGTGGGGGCTGGAGCCTATTCTAGCAGTCATAGGGTGTGAAAGACAGGACACCAGTCTGTCACAGGGCTGAAACAAGGCACCTGAGCTCAATTTTGAGCTTCATGGCAAAGGCTGTTAATATTTATATACATATGGTTTCTTAGTTTGTTTTTTAAATAAATTTGCAAAAATGTAAAAAAGAAAAAACTTTTTCACATTGTCATTATGGGGATTGTGTGTAGAATTTTGACAAAAATAAATAAATAAATTTCACCCTTTTTGGAATAAGACTGTAACATACCAAAATGTAGAAATAGTGAAGCACTGTGAATACTTTCCAGGAGCATGGTGCCTCTGCAGGAGAATGACTGTCTTTAGGGTTTAGTTTCCTGTCTTACTGTATGATGTGACACTGACCTAAGGCGACAACTGGATGTCTTTTAGCGGATCCTTGGATACCACTGAAACGACTTTGTGTCAAGACTGACATGAGGAGTATCACTTGCATTGTGAGGTAATGTCAGCTAGATTCAAACTCATAGTTTCTCTACAGTTTCTCTGCATAATCCAGCATTCACGTGCCTCAGTGCTGAGGACTCCAGCTTGACGCCCACATTTCACATGGCTGCGGCAGATGAATGGTGACATTGTAGAGGTGGGTGGGGATGGACCACTTGTCTGTCTGGGTGGTTGCCATCCAGTTAAGAAGAGCGTTATGGTGTGGATGTGGTAACATGCACCACCAGTGCACGCCCCCAGACCTGACCTGACCTTATGTGCAATAATATGTATGTAATGCTTAAAAAACAGCTTACACTGCTTCTTTTAACATATAACACCATTATTACCTCCACCAATCAAGTTGTTTTCACCCCTGTTTGTTTGTGGAACATATATATTTCATATGTGATTATGATTTTTTTTTTTAAACAAAGGATTCATATCCTGATAGGCAAGAACAGATTCAATTTTCTAGGTCAAAGTCAGGAAAAATCTTGAAAAATTTAAAAGATCCCCATCTTTAACATTGAAATGATTTATTATTATTCTTAACTATCAAAAAAGCTCATAATTCTTTCTTATTTGATATTATGTACATATTATGTAGGATAGTATCATTTGTTGACTGACAAAGTTTGATCTGGGTCTAGTCCAGATAACAGATATTGTGGCCATTTAAATTTAATATTGAAAAAGCCATTTGGTGTACATTTTACATTATATGTCAATCAAAAGTGCCTCAAGCACTCTGATTTTTCTGTTATGGATTTGCCTACACCACCAAAAATTGGATGGAGGTTCAAATTTTATGCCTGCTCTGTGAAAATTATCTGAAAAAGAAATCAGAAACAGAAGTTTGAAAAAACTGATAACACCACAAAAAAAAAAAAAAAAAAAGATTTAAATGCATGAACTAAATACATAGGCCTGACAACTTTGACCTTGAATTTTTTTTCCAAAGTAAAAACTTGTGGAATTGGAAACTACTGCAATGTTGCTGGAGGTTTGTGCTCTACGAGTGCGGTGCTCAAGGTTTAGCTGTGTTCCCTGCTACACTGCACACGTTACATATGTTACAAATTTTCCTCAGCATGTGTCTCTACACCTGTTCAACACTGAAATCCACAATGGACAAACAAAATTGGGTTTTTGAGCTTGTGAAGCTTTATATTGTCATGTGTTTTATATTTAAGTTTCATTTTGTCCCCACTTGGCTATATGGTACACTTGTGTGTTATTTTGTGCTGCTGCTTCTAAACATTGACATCTCCTGTATTCATGATGGAGTTAAAAAAAAAATTAACATGTTCATGTTGTTTGGCTCTTTTTTGTTTATAGTGTAGGCGTGTTTTCCTTTAGTAAAGAAGAATATTTGACTCAGTTTGAGTTCAATTTATTTATATCATGCCAAATCGGCAAATAAGTTGCCCCAAGGCGCTTCACATGGGTAAGGTCAAACCTCATCAACACCCCCGAGCAAGCACACAGGCAACAGCAGTAAGGAAAAACTTCCTCTGGTGTTTTTTGAGGAAGAAAGCTCAAGTAGACCAGACTCAGAGGGGTGAGCCACTGCTTAGGCTATTCTAAGAGTAAGAGAGACCAGATGAAGTACAAACAGTCATCAAACATGCAAAACAAAATCAAATTCAAAATCAAGTACAAAGTGCAATTGTAGGTTGTTGTAAAAGTGTCCATTTGGGCAAGAGTCATGTGTAAGTATGCATCTGGGTCATCAGCCAGTTGATGTCTGTTAAATGACTACATTAACAAAGTACTTCCAGACAAATGTATTTATTAACACATAAATTGTTTTAAGACTGGGAAACCAGCAACATATAGTCATGATAAAGTGGTATTGTGACATCTACTGTGTAAACATGTTACAATATAAAGAACAAGAGTAGAAAGCTTTTTTAACCACGAGTCATTTATCATCACAACAATGATCACAGATTCATTGATAAATACAACATGCTGTGTAATAATCATAAATAATACTGTCAGTGTAAGAAAAGTGTCATCATACCTTAACTTTTAAAACACAAGTCAATAACATTACAAAGAATTTTAACATGTTTTGATCAAGATTGTAACATTTAGCCCAGTCTGCCATAACTAGTCATGCTTTTTCATCTACAAAATCAAGAGAAAAGAGGTCAACCTGGAGATTATTTAGTTTGATGCAAAGCAGAAAATCAGGCAGCAACAGTCAATAGCTTAAAAAAAGCATTGCTTTTGATATATCCATACTAGTATATGTCCACAAATTCTATAGATTGGAAAGAACAGGTCTGATATTTAGGCTTTACATTCACTTTGATAAGACGGCACATCTGGGATGCTGTGATACATTTAAGACACACACAAAAAGTTGGCATTTTTGTCATCACACAAACTAAGATTCAGGGCATTTGTCTTACTAACAACCTATTGCTCTTGAAAATGTACAGTTAAGAAGCACAATAAAGTTGAGACAGAAGTAGTGACAGCCAGCATCAACATTTCTTACATTGATGTTGTATGCAGGTATGTTTGGGAATAGTCAACATTGAATTGGCACACAGTAATATTTGCAAAACTTTATAGTGGTTACACACAATCTCACTTCAACTACAGCTCAATCAACTCTATCGTTAATTAAAATTATATGTATTAAATTATATGTACTATGATAAAGTTGATGCAACACTATTTGTTGTGGGGCTGTATATAATCACTACAGAGCATTTTTCTCCACAAAACTTCTGGTGCAGATCATCCTTGTTCAAGCTAAATATTACTGGCATGCAGTGCATCTGGAAAGTATTCATAGTGCTTCACTCTTTCCAATTTTTTTTTCTTTTTTTTTTGCAGCCTTTTTCCAAAAAGGATGAAATTATTTTTTTCCCTCAAAATTCTACACACAATACCCCATAATGACAATGTGAAAATATTTTTTTATTTGTTTTTGTGCAAATTTATTAAAAATAAAACAACTTAGAAATCACATGTACCCACAGTTGTGCTCAAAATATGACATATCCTTGTAGAATTTTGGATTATTTATGTATTTATTTTTTGGGGCCATTTTTTTTAGAGAATATGAATGATAACACAAAACTTTATTTCCATTCATGGTTAGTGGTTGTGTGAAGCCATTTATTGTCAAAGTGTTTACTCTTTTTAAATCATAATGACAACAGAAACTACCCAAATGACCGGGAACAAAAGTTCACATACTCCAGTTGTTAATACAGTGTATTGACCCCTTTAGCATCAATGACAGCATGGAGTCTTTTGTGGTAGTTGTGGACGTGGCTCTTTATCTTCTCTGATGGTAAAGCTGCCCATTCTTCTGGGCAAAAAGCCTCCAGTTCCTGTAAATTCTTGGGCGGTCTTGCATAAACTGCATATTTGAGATCTCCCCAGTGGCTCAATAATATTGAGATCAGGAGACTGAGATAGCCACTCCAGAACCTTCATTTTATTCTGCTGTAGCCAATGACAGATCGACTTGGCCTTGTATTTTGGATTGTTGTCATGTTGAAATGCCCAAGTACATCCCATGCGCAGCTTTGGGGCTGATGAGTTAAAATTTTCCTCCAGTATTTTCTGATAACATCATTAATCCTGCCATCAATTCTGACCAAGTTTCTTGTGCCTTTTTTAGCTCACACATACCCAAAACATCAGCGATCCACCTCCATGCTTCTCAGCAGGAAGAGTGTACCTTTTAATCATAAGCCTTGTTGACTCCTCTACAAATGTAACATATGGTTGTGGCCAAAAAGTTCAATTGTGGTCTCATCACTCCAAATAACTTTGTTCTCTGTGCTGTTAGGCATATTGTAAGTGGGATACCATTACAAAGCCATTACTACACAAATGTAGTAATGGCTTTCTTCTGGCAATTCCACCATGCAGACCATTTTTCTTCAAGTACCTCCTTATTGTGCATCTTGAAACAGCCACATCACTTTTTTTTAGAGAGTCCTGTATTTCAGCTGAGGTTTTTCTTTGCATCCCAAACAATTTTCCTGACAGTTTTTGCTGAAATTTTTGTTGGTCTACCTGACCGTGGTTTGGGTCCAACAGCATACCTCATGTTCCATTTCTTAGAGTTTGAACACTGCTGATTGGCATTCTCAGTCCCTTGGTTATATTTTTATATCCCTTCTCTGTTTTATACAGTTCGACTACATTTTCTTTGACAATTCTTTTGCTTTCCCTATGACTCAGAAATAAGAAACATCAGTGCAGCACCGGATGAAAGACGCAAGGGTCTGTCAGAAACTCACTGACCTTTTATACACACACACTGATTGCAAGAAACCAGATCACAGGTGAGGATGGTCACCTTTTGTAACCATTCAAACCTGTTTGTGTAAACTTGTGTGCATGTTATCAGGCCAAAATCACCAGGTTATGTCAACTTTTGATCAGGGGATTTGGTTAGTTTCTGTTGCCATTATGATTTAAAGAGTGTAAACACAGTTGTTTGACAATAAATGGCTTCACACAGCCACTAACCATGAGTGGAAAAAAAGTTTTGTGGTATCATTCATATTCTCTGAAAAATGCCAAAAACATCAAAAATTCTGTCTGTAAACATATGAGTACAAATGTAAGTATTCACAGCCTTTGCCATGAAGCTCAAAATTGAGCTCAGGTGCATCCTGTTTCCACTGATCATGCTTGAGATGTTTCGACAGCTTAACTGGAGTCCACCTGGGGTACATTCAGTTCATTGGACATGCTTTGGAAACACACACCTGTCCACATAAACGGTCCCACAGTTGACAGTTCATGTCAGACCACAAACCAAGCTCAAGTCTCAAGGCACAAATATGGGGAAGGGTACAGAAACATTTCTGCTACTGTGAAGGTCAATCAATCAATCAATCAATCAACTTTTTTCTTGTATAGCGCCAAATCACAACAAACAGTTGCCCCAAGGCGCTCCAATGAGCACAGTGGCCTCCATCATCCATAAATGGAATAGGTTGTGATCCATCAGGACTTTTCCCAGAGCTGGCTGCCCATCTAAACTGAGTGATCAGGGGAAAAGGGCCTTACTCAGGGAGGTGACCAAGAACTCTATGGTCACTCTGTCAGAGCACCAGCATTCATTTGTGGAGAGAGGACAACCTTGCAGAAAGACAACCATCTCTGCAGCAATCCACCAATCAGGCCTGTATGGTAGAGTGGCCAGACAGAAGCCACTTCTTTGTAAAAGGCACATGGCAGCCCACCTGATGTTTACCAAAAGGCACCTGAAGGGCTCTCAAATCATGAGAATGAAAATTCTCTAGTCTGATGAGACAAAGAATGAACTCTGGTGTGAATGCCAGGCATCATCCCTACAGTGAAGCATGGTGGTGGCAGCATCATGCTGTGTGGATGACTTTCAGTAGCAGAAACTGGGAGACTAGTCAGGATTGAGGAAAAGATGAATGCAGCAATGTACAGATACATCCTGAATGAAAACCTGCACTGGAGTGCTCTTGACCTCAGACTGGGGTGACGGTTCATCTTTCAGCAGGACAATGACCCTAAGCACACAGCCAAGATATCAAAGGAGTGGATTCAGGACAACTCTGAATGTCCTTGAGTGACCCAGCCAGAGCCCAGACCTGAATCTGATTGAACATCTCTAGAGAGATCTGAAAATGTCTGTGCACCGACGCTCCCCATAGAACCTGATGGAGCTTGAGAGATGGTGCAAAGAGGAATGGACAAAACTGCCCAAAGATAGATGCACCAAGCTTGTGGCACCATAATCAAGAAAACCTGAGGCTGTAATTGGTGCCAAAGGTGCATCAACAAAGTGTTGAGCAAAGGCTGTGAATACTTACGTACATATGATTTCTTAGTTTCTTATTTTTTTAAGAAATTTGCAAAAATTAAAAAAACATTTTTCATGTTGTCATTATGGGGTATAGTGAGTAGAATTTTGAGGGGGAAAATGAATTTACTATATCTGGAATAAGGTT
Source organism: Thalassophryne amazonica (assembly GCF_902500255.1). Classification (NCBI taxonomy): domain Eukaryota; kingdom Metazoa; phylum Chordata; class Actinopteri; order Batrachoidiformes; family Batrachoididae; genus Thalassophryne; species Thalassophryne amazonica. The sequence goes on from NC_047104.1 coordinate 74,003,130, forward strand.
GTAAGCTAAAATGTGGAAAAAGTGAAGCACTGTATAAGCATCAACAGTGGCTCATAATGCACTCAGCAGCAGCAACTATAACCCAACATAGGGCTGCTTTTTTATAAGTTAGGAATTACTGAACATGAACCACTGTGCAGCCTTTTAATTTATGTAATATGTCAGATTTACATTTCATCAAACTTGATTCAGTACTTAGTGCTGCAGCTTGTCTGACTGCTGCAATAACTGTTAATGGATTAAATCAAAGGTCGTACCTGACAAAAATGGGCAGATAGAAGTACAAACGGAATCATTCCAAAATACCTGCTGCTTCCACTCTGTAGTGGGGGATTAAAGTATGAAGTTGTTACCACACACTGCTTTATTGTTTTTCCTGCGATAGAACTCCATGATCCAACAAAACGTTTGTGCAGCCCTCCTTCTAAATACTGTCAACCAGTCCTAATCATAGCTTTTCAACAATGCTACAAACCTGTCTGGAACAGCTACAATTTTGGATTTGAACAATGATCCTCCCAAAATGAATACAAAGTAAATGATGCTTTTTATTCCAGAATATTTGACAATGAATTTCTGTATCTCAAAAATTCTTGAAGTTTGAAGCAGCGGAAAATAAATAATGGTTAATATTTTTACATGCTTTCCAGTCCTGGATAACGAGTCCTGTTTGTCATCAACAAACTCTAAATTGCACATTTTAACGTCTTGGCTATAAAGTGTGAATTACGAGGTTGATACTTGATTACGTGAAATGATCTTCTTGTGTTAAAGATGAGTGTCAACGAAGAGGGTGTGCTCCTGTTTCACAGAACGTAAAGCACTGATAGTGTCCACAAACTCCTCTTCTTCAACATACTGTAAAAACAAGTGAGAGTTAAATGAGAACTTCAATAAAATAGAAGATATCTGACTGTAATGGGAGTCCCTTGAATGACTTCAGACAATTCTGTTCTCACCAGTCCAGTATCATGTCCTAGGGGGTTATCCCAGCTGCCTTCATCCATCATGAGTGACTTTCTGTCAATCAGCTGACTGACGCTGCGGTGCAAAGCATGCTGGGAGTAGGCCTTACTTAGGTCTGTTTGGCATGGAACCCGTAGGACAGACATGGTATTGAACTGTGAGCTGCTGCTGACTATCTTGGTATCTGCCAGACCCTGAAAAGAGAATTTGTCTGTCACCATGAGATTTAACACAATGTTTCCACATGGGGTGTGCAGCCAGTACATTCTGAGTGCCGGTCCCAAGCCTGGATAAATGAGGAGGGTTGCGTCAGGAAGGGCATCCGGCGTAAAACAAGCCAACCCAACTATGCAGACTCAGAATCGAATTCCCATACCGGATCGGTCGCAGCCCGGGTTAACAACGTCCGCCACCGGTGCTATTGCCCAACAGGGTGCCGGTGGAAATTGGGCTACTACTGGGCGAAGACAACGACGAAGAAGAGGAGGAAAACGTTGCCACGAACAGCGGGAGAAGAAGAAAACTAAAAGGGTGGAAATGAGAGTGGGGACTTTGAATGTTGGTAGTATGACTGGTAAAGGGAGAGAGCTGGCTGATATGATGGAGAGGAGAAAGGTAGACATATTGTGTGTGCAAGAGACCAAGTGGAAGGGAAGTAAGAGCAGGAGCATCGGCGGTGGGTACAAGTTGTTGTACCATGGTGAGGACAGAAAGAGAAATGGTGTTGGGGTCATTTTAAAGGAAGAGTATGTTAAAAGTGTGTTGGAGGTTAAGCGAGTGTCTGACAGGGTGATGAGTGTGAAGTTGGAAATTGAAGGGGTGATGATGAATATCATCAGTGCATATGCCCCACAGGTAGGTTGTGAGATGAAGGAGAAAGAAGCTTTCTGGAGTGTGTTAGATGAGGTGGTGGAGAGTGTGCCCAAGCATGAAAGAGTGGTGATAGGAGCAGACTTCAATGGGCATGTTGGTGAAGGGAACAGAGGTGATGAGGAAGTAATGGGTAGATATGGTATCAAGGATAGGAATGGGGAAGGACAGATGGTAGTTGATTTTGCAAAAAGGATGGAAATGGCTGTGGTGAATACCTACTTTAAGAAAAGGGAGGAGCACAGGGTAACATATAAAAGTGGAGGAAGGTGCACACAGGTGGACTACATTCTTTATAGGAGATGCAAGCTAAAAGAAATCAATCAATCAATCAATCAATTTTTTTTTATATAGCGCCAAATCACAACAAACAGTTGCCCCAAGGCGCTTTATATTGTAAGGCAAGGCCATACAATAATTATGTAAAACCCCAACGGTCAAAACGACCCCCTGTGAGCAAGCACTTGGCGACAGTGGGAAGGAAAAACTCCCTTTTAACAGGAAGAAACCTCCAGCAGAACCAGGCTCAGGGAGGGGCAGTCTTCTGCTGGGACTGGTTGGGGCTGAGGGAGAGAACCAGGAAAAAGACATGCTGTGGAGGGGAGCAGAGATCGATTACTAATGATTAAATGCAGTGGTGCATACAGAGCAAAAAGAGAAAGAAACAGTGCATCATGGGAACCCCCCAGCAGTCTACGTCTATAGCAGCATAACTAAGGGATGGTTCAGGGTCACCTGATCCAGCCCTAACTATAAGCTTTAGCAAAAAGGAAAGTTTTAAGCCTAATCTTAAAAGTAGAGAGGGTGTCTGTCTCCCTGATCTGAATTGGGAGCTGGTTCCACAGGTCCCTAAGATAAGATGGGACCTGATTATTCAAAACCTTATAAGTAAGAAGAAGAATTTTAAATTCTATTCTAGAATTAACAGGAAGCCAATGAAGAGAGGCCAATATGGGTGAGATATGCTCTCTCCTTCTAGTCCCCGTCAGTACTCTAGCTGCAGCATTTTGAATTAACTGAAGGCTTTTTATGGAACTTTTAGGACAACCTGATAATAATGAATTACAATAGTCCAGCCTAGAGGAAATAAATGCATGAATTAGTTTTTCAGCATCACTCTGAGACAAGACCTTTCTGATTTAGAGATATTGCGTAAATGCAAAAAAGCAGTCCTACATATTTGTTTAATATGCGCTTTGAATGACATATCCTGATCAAAAATGACTCCAAGATTTCTCACAGTATTACTAGAGGTCAGGGTAATGCCATCCAGAGTAAGGATCTGGTTAGACACCATGTTTCTAAGATTTGTGGGGCCAAGTACAATAACTTCAGTTTTATCTGAGTTTAAAAGCAGGAAATTAGAGGTCATCCATGTCTTTATGTCTGTAAGACAATCCTGCAGTTTAGCTAATTGGTGTGTGTCCTCTGGCTTCATGGATAGATAAAGCTGGGTATCATCTGCGTAACAATGAAAATTTAAGCAATACCGTCTATTAATACTGTCTAAGGGAAGCATGTATAAAGTGAATAAAATTGGTCCTAGCACAGAAACTTGTGGAACTCCATAATTAACTTTAGTCTGTGAAGAAGATTCCCCATTTACATGAACAAATTGTAATCTATTAGACAAATATGATTCAAACCACTGCAGCGCAGTGCCTTTAATACCTATGGCATGCTCTAATCTCTGTAATAAAATTTTATGGTCAACAGTATCAAAAGCAGCACTGAGGTCTAACAGAACAAGCACAGAGATGAGTCCACTGTCCGAGGCCATAAGAAGATCATTTGTAACCTTCACTAATGCTGTTTCTGTACTATGATGAATTCTAAAACCTGACTGAAACTCTTCAAATAGACCATTCCTCTGCAGATGATCAGTTAGCTGTTTTACAACTACCCTTTCAAGAATTTTTGAGAGAAAAGGAAGGTTGGAGATTGGCCTATAATTAGCTAAGATAGCTGGGTCAAGTGATGGCTTTTAAGTAATGGTTTAATTACTGCCACCTTAAAAGCCTGTGGTACATAGCCAACTAACAAAGATAGATTGATCATATTTAAGATCGAAGCATTAAATAATGGTAGGGCTTCCTTGAGCAGCCTGGTAGGAATGGGGTCTAATAAACATGTTGATGGTTTGGATGAAGTAACTAATGAAATAACTCAAACAGAACAATCAGAGAGAAAGAGTCTAACCAAATACCGGCATCACTGAAAGCAGCCAAAGATAACGATACGTCTTGGGATGGTTATGAGTAATTTTTTCTCTAATAGTTAAAATTTTGTTAGCAAAGAAAGTCATGAAGTCATTACTAGTTAAAGTTAATGGAATACTCAGCTCAATAGAGCTCTGACTCTTTGTCAGCCTGGCTACAGTGCTGAAAAGAAACCTGGGGTTGTTCTTATTTTCTTCAATTAGTGATGAGTAGAAAGATGTCCTAGCTTTACGGAGGGCTTTTTTATAGAGCAACAGACTCTTTTTCCAGGCTAAGTGAAGATCTTCTAAATTAGTGAGACGCCATTTCCTCTCCAACTTACGGGTTATCTGCTTTAAGTTACGAGTTTGTGAGTTATACCACGGAGTCAGGCACTTCTGATTTAAAGCTCTCTTTTTTAGAGGAGCTACAGCATCCAAAATTGTCTTCAATGAGGATGTAAAACTATTGACGAGATACTCTATCTCACTTACAGAGTTTAGGTAGCTACTCTGCACTGTGTTGGTATATGGCATTAGAGAACATAAAGAAGGAATCATATCCTTAAACCTAGTTACAGTGCTTTCTGAAAGACTTCTAGTGTAATGAAACTTATTCCCCACTGCTGGGTAGTCCATCAGAGTAAATGTAAATGTTATTAAGAAATGATCAGACAGAAGGGAGTTTCAGGGAATACTGTTAAGTCTTCTATTTCCATACCATAAGTCAGAACAAGATCTAAGGTATGATTAAAGTGGTGGGTGGACTCATTTACTTTTTGAGCAAAGCCAATAGAGTCTAATAATAGATTAAATGCAGTGTTAAGGCTGTCATTCTCAGCATCTGTGTGGATGTTAAAATCGCCCACTATAATTATCTTATCTGAGCTAAGCACTAAGTCAGACAAAAGGTCTGAAAATTCACAGAGAAACTCACAGTAACGACCAGGTGGACGATAGATAATAACAAATAAAACTGGTTTTTGGGACTTCCAATTTGGATGGACAAGACTAAGAGTCAAGCTTTCAAATGAATTAAAGCTCTGTCTGGGTTTTTGATTAATTAATAAGCTGGAATGGAAGATTGCTGCTAATCCTCCGCCCCGGCCCGTGCTACGAGCATTTTGACAGTTAGTGTGACTCAGGGGTGTTGACTCATTTAAAGTAACATATTCATCCTGCTGTAACCAGGTTTCTGTAAGGCAGAATAAATCAATATGTTGATCAATTATTATATCATTTACCAACAGGGACTTAGAAGAGAGAGACCTAATGTTTAATAGACCACATTTAACTGTTTTAGTCTGTGGTGCAGTTGAAGGTGCTATATTATTTTTTCTTTTTGAATTTTTATGCTTAAATAGATTTTTGCTGGTTGTTGGTAGTCTGGGAGCAGGCACCGTCTCTACGGGGATGGGGTAATGAGGGGATGGCAGGGGGAGAGAAGCTGCAGAGAGGTGTGTAAGACTACAACTCTGCTTCCTGGTCCGATTTTTCCGTCCGGAAAAATCACAGACTGTAAGGTGGTAGCAGGAGAGAGTGTCACTAGACAGCATAGGATGGTTGTTTGTAGGATGACTTTAGAGGTAAAGAAGAAGAGAGTGAGAGCTCAACAAAGGATCAGATGGTGGAAGCTGAAGGAGGAAGACTGGTGTGTGAAATTTAGCGAGCAGGTGACAGAAGCACTAGTTGGAAGGGAAGCAATTTTGGACAATTGGAAGAGTACTGCAGATGTGGTGAGGGAGACAGCTAGGGCAGTACTGGGTATGACATCTGGACAGTGGAAGGAAGACAAGGAGACTTGGTGGTGGAATGAAGAGGTCCAGGAAAGCATAAGGAGAAAGAGGTTGGCGAAAAAAGTTTTGGGATAGTCGGAGAGAATGAAGAAAGTAGACAGGAGTACAAGGAGATGCGGCGTAAGGCGAGAAGAGAAGTGGCAAAAGCAAAGGAAAAGGCATATTGCGAGCTGTACAAGAAGTTGAATAGTAAGGAAGGAGAAAAGGACTTGTACCGATTGGCCAGACAGAGGGACAGAGCTGGAAAGGATGTGCAGCAGGTTAGGGTGGTAAAAGATGCACATGGTAATGTGCTGACAAGTGAAGAGTGTGTGCTGAGAAGGTGGAGGGAATATTTCGAAGAGTTGATGAATAAAGAAAATGAGCGAGAGAAAAGGCTGGATGATGTGGTGAGAGTAAATCAGGAAGTAAAGAGATTAGCAGGAAGAAGTGAGGGCTGCTATGAAGAGGGTGAAGAGTGGAAAGGCAGTTGGTCCAGATGACATTCCAATGGAGGCATGGAAATGTCTAGGAGAGATGGCAGTAGAGTTTCTAACCAGATTGTTTAATAAAATCTTGGAAGTGAGAGGATGCCTGAGGAGTGGAGACGAAGTGTGCTGGTTCCTATTTTCAAGAAACAAGGGTGATGTGCAGAGCTGCAGTAACTACAGAGGCATAAAGCTGATCAGCCACAGCATGAAGTTATGGGAAAGAGTAGTAGAAGCTAGGCTTAGAAAACAGGTGAAGATCTGTGAGCAGCAATATGGTTTCATGCCGAGAAAGAGCACTACAGATGCAATGTTTGCTCTGAGAATACTGTTGGAAAAGTACAGAGAAGGACAGAAAGAGTTACACTGTGTGTTTGTGGACTTAGAAAAAGCTTATGATAGGGTGCCAAGAGGAGAGTTGTGGCATTGTATGAGGAAGTCTGGAGTGGCAGAGAAGTATGTTAGGGTAGTACAGGACATGTACAAGAATAGTGTGACAGCGGTGAGATGCGCAGTTGGAATGACAGACTCATCAAGGTGGAGGTGGGATTACACCAAGGATCAGCTCTGAGTCCTTTCTTGTTTGCAGTGGTGATGGACAGGTTGACAGATGAGATCAGACTATGGACTATGATGTTTACAGATGACACTGTGATCTGTAGTGAGAGTAGAGAGCAAGTTGAGTCTAGTCTGGAGAAGTGGAGATATGCTTTGGAGAGAAGGGGAATGAAAGTCAGTAGAAGCAAGACTGAGTACATGTGTGTGAATGAGAGGGAGCCCAGTGGAATAGTGCAGTTACAAGGAGTAGAAGTGGTGAAAGTAGATGAGTTTAAATATTTGGGGTCAACTGTTCAAAGTAATGGAGAGTGTGGTAGAGAGGTAAAGAAGAGAGTGCAGGCAGCAGGGTGGGGTAGGTGGAGAAAGGTGGCAGGAGTGATTTGTGACCGAATAATATCAGCAAGAGTGAAGGGGAAAGTTTACAAAACAGTAGTGAGACCAGCTATGCTGTATGGTTTAGAGACAGTGGCACTAACAAAAAGACAGGAGGCGGAGCTGGAGGTGGCAGAGCTGAAGATGTTGAGATTCTCTTTGGGAATGACAAGAATGGACAAGATTAGGAATGAACATATCAGAGGGACAGCTCAGGTGGGACAGTTTGGAGACAAAGTCAGAGAGGCGAGATTGAGATGGTTTGGACATGTGCAGAGGAGGGACCCAGGGTATATAGGGAGAAGGATGCTGAGGATGGAGCCACCAGGCAGGAGGAGAAGAGGGAGACCAAAGAGGAGGTTCATGGATGTGCTGAGAGAGGACATGCAGGTGGTTGGTGTGACAAAGGAAGATACAGAGGACAGGGTGAGATGGAAACAACTGATCTGCTGTGGCGACCCCTAAGGGGAACAGCCGAAAGACAAAGAAGAAGTAGTTTATGTTGTATTTAAATCATTAAGAATGCATTGTGAGGTTTCCAGTGCAAGGCAAAATCCGGAAATGGCACAAAAAAATCTCAGTGGGGAAAAAGTCAGAAACCGTTGTCGTAAAAAGCCACAAACCGACAGTAGACGAACATAGACATTATAAAGAAGAGGAGACGCCACACTGGTTACTGAGGTGCAAGAAATCTGGCCGCCATCTTGGATCAGTCATCGTAGTGATTCTATCACAAGGCCGACGGTAGACGAACATAGACATTATAAAGAAGAGTAGACGCTGCATTGGTTGCTGAAGCACAAGAAATGCGGCCGCCATGTTGGATGAGTCATCGTAGTGACTCAAGGCACAGTGAAGGTTTGAGTTTATAATCTTATTTTCTTTTTTCATCTTTCGAACATAATATGTGTGAAATACCCACTGTTCCAATACTTTTGGAGGGCACTGTATCCTAAGCTTATGATGAGTGCAAAATGAGTGTGATATTATTACTGTTTTGTTTAAGAATGTTTAATTCTCACTGTTGCTGCACTTGGTGTGAAGTCATAGTCATATCTTATATCATATTGATATGACAATATTGCAATATAATAATTTGGCCATATTGTAGGCAAAAAAAGAAAAATGCTTAAAAAAGTGGGAGGACTAGTCAGGATATATATATATATATATATATATATATATATATATATATATATATATATATATATATATATATATATATATCCATCCATCCATCCATTTTCTTCCGCTTTATCCGGAGTCGGGTCGCGGGGGCAGCAGCTCAAGCAAAGCCGCCCAGACCTCCCGATCCACACACACCTCCTCCAGCTCCTCCGGGGGAACCCCAGGGCGTTCCCAAGCCAGCCGAGAGATGTAGTCCCTCTAGCGTGTCCTGGGTCTTCCCCGGGGCCTCCTCCCAGTGGGACGTGCCCGGAACACCTCTCCAGCGAGGCGTCCAGGGGGCATCCGGAAAAGATGCCCGAGCCACCTCAACTGACTCCTTTCGACGTGGAGGAGCAGCGGCTCGACTCCAAGCTCCTCCCAAGTGACCGAGCTCCTCACCCTATCTCTAAAGGAGCGCCCAGCCACCCTGCGGAGGAAACTCATCTCGGCCGCTTGTACTCACGATCTCGTTCTTTCGGTAATGAGCCAAACCTCATGACCATAGGTGAGGATCGGAACGTAGATCGATCGGTAAATCGAGAGCTTTGCCCCCCTACTCAGCTCTCTCTTCACCACGACGTTCCAATACAGCGACCGCATCACTGCAGATGCTGCACCGATCCGTCTATCGATCCCACGCTCCATCCGTCCCTCACTCGTGAACAAGACCCAGAGATACTTAAACTCCTCCACTTGAGGCAAGGACACTCCACCGACCTGAAAAGGGCAAAGCACCTTTTTCCGGTCGAGAACCATGGCCTCGGATTTGGAGGTGCTGATTTTCATCCCGGACACTTCACACTCCAGCTCTCCACAATTTCACTGATACTTACTGGACTGGTAAGCATTGAAAGCCGAGATAGACATGTCCAAACTTGTCCTCTGACACGCAGAAACGGAGGTGTTCCTTTGTCTCACTTCCAAAGCGAATCCGTCGTGACGCGCGAAGCCTCCGCGCGGCTTTCCATGACAAAATCTCTTGTTAAAAGTGAAATCTGCCGGAAAATGGCTGATGTCCAGCTCTTGTGATAACCAGAGAAAGAGCACACAATGGTCTCGTATCCACAGAGCCATCAGCACAGAAATGGTCCGGTGGCTTGTGCTGTGTCGTCGCAGCTCGGAGCGCGGCGCGCTGAGCGTCCTTAAAGGGGTCCTTAAAGGGGTCCTTAAAGCTGTACTAACAGACCTTATTCTCTGTGAAGCCCGTAAAATTTTCACCGAAAGCCAGATAAATTTTTCGAATAGTTTCCAGGTGCCAGTCTCTAACAGCTTCTGAAAAATTTCCAGACAATGAAAATCCGATGACGGAGCGGGACCACTCCTTCCACAAGGCGTGCTCACAGGCGATTGACGTCACCGACAGGCGTGGAAAAACTCACCCATGCGCACAAGGGTTCAAGCTTGACGTGAAAACATATGAATCAAATCCATATAGTTTAAAAAAAAAATTAAAAGGTACGATACTTTATGGACAGACCTCGTATACAATTTTAGAGAAAGAGACAAAAAGAAATAGATCACTGTGCCAAGGAGGGAATCTCTTTAGGATCAGTGACCCTATGGCCTTGTTTAGAGAAGTGTTTCATAAATGTTAAAAAAATTCATATATTTGCAGTTTAGTTGAATAATAAATTGAATTTTGTCTCTTACTTGTTTTTGTCTATAAGCACATGCAATATCAATATCAGTGCTCAGATGACAGTAGCTTCTGGGAAAGGTGCAAGTTGCAATAAACTGTGATACCAAGCGCTAAGGATACATGCTATCCAGTCACAGCAGATGAAACTTTTTTTACTACTGAGCAAACATCATTGTTAGACTTTTTTAGGTTCAATGATTCCACGGCGTGTAGACGTTATGGCGTCAGTGACCCCATGGCTTTGGTGGAGGTTTGCACTCTCTGAGTGCTTCTAGTTGATGTAAATAAAGTCCAAGACATATTCAGTTACTTGGAAATGTTTGAAAATTAAGTCCTTTATGTTTTTAAATGTACTTTATTAAAAAAAACATTCTGCTGTTCACTGAAGACACAGTCTTCAGTCTCATTCTGGAAGACAGAGCTCCTCATCAGCAATCGTCTTGTAATGACTCAATGTCTGGAGACGAAAGTAAGCAGCTAACTGTAGTATATAATCGGCCAAAAGCTTCTTAATGTTGTGTGAAATAAATGTGTACATTTATTTCTGGAAGGATCCTCTCTGTGGTACCAAACAGTTCTAATAACATTTTCACCTCTTCAGTGTTGACTATCAATTTCTATTTAATCCACAAGATGGCGGATGCAGCCTGTGAGCTGTTGCCAGCAGCCTCCATCTTGCTTAGTGTTATTCCGTGTCGCCAGCAGTGGTGGGCACAGTTCCGCTAACTATCAAAGCTAATGTTTTCATTATCGGATTAACTTTTAAGATAACTTACCGTCATCGGACCAATTATCTTCCGATAGGTTTTGGTCCGATAATTTTTAAAACGCCAACATATTTTTGCAGGCATGGTTAACAAAGCTTAACAGTTACAAACATCTATTAAATCTAAAATCAGTTGAGTACCTACCTGTTAAATGTTTTGTATCAGATGTTTCAACTCTATCTTCTGCAAACAGAGAAGAGCTGGTTCCAAAATAAACCACTCTATCCTTTGCCGGCAAAGGAAAACTGGTCACAGAAAAGAAAAAAGCGAATTTCTTTTGACCTCATAATGTTACGCTAGCAATACCTCCCAAGTCATCCAGAGGCATACAGTTTTAACTTATGGATAAAATTTTAACCAAAATAATTTCAGACAAGTTATTTAAATTAACGTCATGTCTGAAGTTTTATAAAGTGAAAATATCAGATATATGTTTTAGTTTTAAAGTAATGCACTAATTTTAAAGGTTTTAGTGTGGACATGCTGTGTCCAGGTGCATTATGGGTAATCTCTGTACATTCACAACAGAAGAAATGCATTTGAGACGCTCTGATCAGGCACCACACGGACAACAGGATTAAACTCTTTGTATATTGTGCCTAAATCTCTTGTGAATATATTCTCTGGGTTTATATACGTTGTAATTGTGTTTGTTATATGTAAAAATGCCAGAAGAAGCTCAGGTTGCTTCTCCATTATTTTGAATTGGAATCATTGCAATCGATAGAGTCCTACAAACACTGTCTGTCGTCTTTGTTCCAGAGTAATATATATAACATGTCTGAAATTCCAGCCCAGTCTCACGCTTTTATTTGTCCCCCGTGACGAAATGAGTCAAATTTTCGTGACAGGGTTTTATTTTTAACTCATTATTCATAACCCTACCCAACCCTAACCTTAACCATAACCTAATCCTACTCCTTACCCCTACTCTAACCATAACCACCCCCTGCCTCCCCCACCCCACTTCACTTTTAATTTCGTGCAGCCATCACGGAATGAATTATAATGAATTTGTGCTGCCGTGACGAAAATGAGGCGCTTTTCGTCACAATATCACAAACCAATAGATTTATGTATATTTTGTGCCGCTGAATCACGACTTGCCGTGAGACCAGGTTGGAAATTCAGTTTGCTTTTATTAAATTCCATGCATCTTAAACGTAGCAGACACGAATTTTGTTTTGGCAAGTTTTCACGGTCTCTATTGCCATCTACTGGCCAGTAGTGTTCATGGCAGTATGAGCGTCTGGACACCAGACAGTGTTCTATTTATTTTGACCCCGGTTATATCAGACGGTTTCAAATCAGTTCACAACTTGACTTTTTGACTTTTTGCAAATGTCTTTTTTTTTTACAAATAAAAAAGGCATATTGTACGAAAGCACATTTATATGTAAACACCAACACACACACACCTCACATTAACGTGTTGGTTTTTACACAGAATGAATGAGTCAACCAATCAGTGTTAGCGGAGGCTCATTTACCCATAATCCCTTTGGCATCTGTCTGTGTTTGTTACAGAACTTCAGAATTAGTGCATTATTTAAAATTAAAAGATATACAGTGAGGAAAATAAGTATTTGAACACCCTGCGGTTTTGCAAGTTCTCTCACTTAGAAATCATGGAGGGGTCTGAAATTTTCATCTTAGGTGCATGTCCACTGTGAGAGACATAATCTAAAAAAAAAATCTGGAAATCACAATGTATGATTTTTTAATAATTTATTTGTATGTTACTGCTGCAAATAAGTATTTGAACCCCTACCATCCAGCAAGAATTCTGGCTCACACAGACCTGTTAATTTTTCTTTAAGAAGCCCTGCTATACTGCACACTTTACCTGCATTAATTGCACCTGTTTGAACTTGTTACCTGTATAAAAGACACCTGTTCACACACTCAATCAATCACACTCCAACCTGTCCACCATAGCCAAGACCAAAGAGCTGTCTAAGGACACCAGGGACCAAACTGAAGACCTGCACAAGGCTGGGATGGACTACAGGACAACAGGCAAGCAGCTTGGTAGAAGACAACAACTGTTATGATTATTTATTAGAAAGTGGAAGAAACACAGGATGTCTGTCAATCTCCCTCTGTCTGGGATTCCATGCAAGATCTCACTTTGTGGGATATGGATGATTCTGAGAAAGCTCAGAACTACACAGGAGGACCTGGTCAATGACCTGAAGAGAGCTGGGACCACAGTCACAAAGATTACATTAGTAACACATGATGCTGTCATGGTTTAAAATCCTGCAAGGCAGCAAGGTCCCCCTGCTCAAGGCAGCACATGTCCAGGCCCGTTTGAAGTTCACCAGTGACCATCTGGATGATCCAGAGGAGGCATGGGAGAAGGTCATGTGGTCAGGTGAGACCAGAATAGACTTTTTTTGGAATCAACTCCACTTACCATGTTTAGAGGATGAGAACAACCCCAAGAAAACCATCCCAACTGTGAAGCATGGGGGTGGAAACATCATACTCTGGGGGTGCTCTTCTGCAAAGGGGACAGGACGACTGCACCGTATTGAAGGGAGGATGGATGGGGTCATGTATTGCAAGATTTTGGCAAACAACCTCCTTCCTTCAGTAAGAGCATTGAAGGTGGGTCATGGTTGGGTCTTCCAGCATGACCCCAAACACACAGCTAGGGCAACTAAGGAGGGGCTCTGTAAGAAGCATTTCAAGGTCCTGGAGTGGCCTGGCCAGTCTCCACACCTGAACTCAATAGAAAATCTTTGGAGGGAGCTTAAACTCCAAACCTGAAAGATTTGGAGAAGATCTGTATGGAGGAGTGGACCAAAACCCCTGCTGCAGTGTGTGCAAACCTGGTGAAAAACTACAGGAAACATTTGACCTCTGTAATTGCAAACAAAGGCTACTGTACCAAATATTAACATTGATTTTCACAGGTGTTCAAATACTTATTTGCAGCAGTAACATACAAATAAATTATTAAAAAAATCATACATTGTGATTTCCGGATTGTTTTTTTTAGATTATGTCTCTCACAGTGGACATGCACCTAAGATGAAAATTTCAGACCCCTCCATGATTTCTAAGTGGGAGAACTTGCAAAATGGCAGGGTGTTCAAATACTTATTTTCCTCACTGTATGTTATATTTTAACTTTGCACAAATGACAGAATTGACATTAATGAAGTTATTCTATCTGTATTAATTTTATTTATAAATCAAAACCATAAGTCAGCACTGCTTTATTTTCCAAGACCTCCGCCTCACAGCGACACTGCTGTTGAGTAGAGAGTTGCGCTTCACTACTCCTCTCAACTGCTTCACTACTGGAAGCTATGTAGTAAACAGGAGCTTCCAGCAGTGGACAGGGTGCACAAAGATAGAAGTGCTGACTCATTGTTTGGGTCTGTGGTCACCTTTGATGCTACCAGAAGCGATCGTGGTGTTAAAACTCAAATCAGCTTGTTAGTAGTTGAAAGTGTACCAGAGACAATACTGGAAGTTATCGGTTAGCTGTAGCTTCTGATAAATTTTTGGGTGGTTTATTGGTTTAGCTTTATAAAAGATAACTTTTCAGTTAGCTGATTATCTGTTATCGAAGCCAACCTTTTAGTTAGCTGTGCCCACCACTGGTCATCAAGCATTAGATTAAACTGAAATCTATGATTCGCTGGCTTAAACTTGGGTTAAAGTGATCTGAAAATGCTGTTTTGTGCAGCATTTGGGTGCAGCAACAAGCTGACATAGGATTGTCAGCTGGTTAAATATGGGTTAAATAAATAAAAAATAAATAATAATAAATTGTAGAGTGAGCTTTCATAAATGTGGATTATATGTAATATTAATGATGTGAGAGAAATGACAAATTGTTGAATAAAGGTCAGAAAATGATTTATTTTTTGTGTCGATCTGTATTCTGTAAAGTCGTGACTTCAGTTTTACTGCCTGAATGCTTTGTCGTGATAACTATCTCACCATTCGTTTAGTGATTCAATTAGAAGTCTCACTTTCATAAGTCTCAATTTATCCCCTTTTAATTAGCCTTGGTTTTTTCTTCACATCAGGTTTTCCATCCTGAGATATTCTGTCAGAGCAAGTTCATAGAATGGAAATGATTTTCTCTCAATTTGGTGGGTCACATGACGGTCACTTTGACGTTGTATATTCTACAAATATAAGAATATACATGAATGAGATTAATTTCTCTATGATATCGTCCATATTCCAGTGTAGTGTTTTCAGATTTCTTTCAGCTTGGTCCAGAAATTATTGAATAATCTTATTTTCACCCTGGCTGGCGTGGCTGTCTCATTTTATTTATTTTATTTGAAATTTTGGCGGAAAAGCACTCCGTAAAAGCGGCGCCACAGGTGGGTTAAGAGCTGTCTTTAATATTAATATCTTGAATATGATACATCTTTTGAAGCTCTTACTACTTTCACCCCTGATTATTTCCCGTCTTTAACTTCATAATTAAATTAATTAAGGATCAGACTAGTATCTCATGTCGTGGCAGACATAACGTTAATGACATAATGTTTCTGTTTGACAAACTGATGGCATTATTTTTTTATCTGGACTGGGACAAACAAATTAATTCAAGCCTATTATATAAGGAGTCTGATCCTTTTCTGTATTTGTTTTGACAAATGTTGGCTGTATAAATGTGGGACTGAGTTTGAATAAATGTAACAGCACAGTAATAGCATGGAAAATGCAGATTTATCATGAAACTCTTTTAAAAACATTGATCATGCCCACATTGATTTCTAATGATGTCTTTTTGTCAGACGCTAACCAAGATGGCGGCGCTCTGGCAACAGCCAGCAAATGAGCGGATCGGCCCACTCCGCCATCTAGTGAGTAAATAGATATCTATGGTGAGGACAAGGAGTGATTTACTGAGTGTTGTTTATTTTTTTAGCTTTCCTTCTGTCCATTAACATTATGTTGTCAGTTGGCCCATGACTGAAAAGATGTACACTGAAAAATGTTGGCGTTTATCTTTAATGAATCTCTTGCACGTCAGACATTTTTTTCCTGCATAATCACATATGAAAGAGAAACTAAAGAGTAGTAATGTGTGACATTATGAAAGCTGAAAATCAAACCATGCACCTCATCTAGATTTGTTGCTGTGAATGCAAAATCATGCATGTTGTTGTCACTGTTCATTTTAACAAGCCTTTGCAGAGTCGTGCATTCACATGCACTTACACACAAAAATAAACATGCATGGAGCTGCACACTCTCATACCTCAGTGTACACTGTGTAGCTTTTAAGAGTAACGCTGTTGATTTCAACACAGTCTGCTACAGTGTCAAGCTGGGGGGCGACAACAAAGTCAGTGTTTACGATTTTGACATGAGGAAATAGAAAGTCATCTTACTGTAGGTCGATCAGGAAGGAGCACAGAGCCGGAATGTTTAGAGCAGAACTCAGGATAGGAGGTCTGACAGACAGAGACAAATGTGTGAAAGGTTGGAGTCAGAAGACAGACAGAGGGGAAAATAAAATAAAATAATCACAAATAAATGTTTGAAATGAAAATGACTGAAAAGAAATAAATAAATGAAGGCACTTAATAATAATCACCACTGTATGTCAAAATTGAACCAGTTATAAATAAGTTCCCATTCCAGAATAGGTTTTGTTTTTAGCACCCTCTGGTGGTACATTGCAGAAATCATAGCTCAAAATCTAAAAACGAGCTTTGAGCTGCCAGGTGCAATATGCACGTGCACAAACATAGGATTGTGGAGCTTTTAGGATACAACCCAACCATAAATCACTGTTAAAAGTAAATACAACATATTTTGCACAATATGGCACATTTAAACCTAAAAGTAAAGTTAACCTGGAGAACAATCAGTTATCATAGAGTGAATTGCATTTTTTAGCCTGATGCCACCTGCACCATCTGCAAAGCAAATATTACTTTTCTTAAAGTGAACAGTGTCACGTATATTGCAAAAAGAAAAATTATATACTGTTTTGTTTCCACTGTGTGTTTGAGATTTCTGCTTAAATACAAGCAGCAGAAAAATGATTCAGTCACTTTTAGTATTTTTTTCTTTTGACTTCCCCTTCTATGTCTTTTTTCGATAGTTCTCTCTTGACTTTTGGTCACCTTTTTTTGTCACCTTTTCAATTCTCTCACCGTGTATGACTCTCCTCCAGTCTTCTGCAGTGGCACCAGTGGGGGGCGCTCTCTGGCTGAAGGATTCTTCCTCAACGTTCTGGAAGACACAAATGTGGGTTGTAATTGTGTGTTTTGTAAAGATGTTTCTATATAATTTTCCCATGCTGTTTTCTAGTCTTTAAACGACTGCCTTCAGGGCAGAGTAACAAATCGCTACCTTTGCAGCACCAGCCCGACCACTATGGCAAGCAGGCACAGACCCAGTAAGACAAAGAGCAGGATGAACCACAGCTCAGAGTAAACCGGGCTCGCTGTCACGTTGACACTCTGATTTCCATCTTCCGCTGACTGATGTGGATCTGAAGAGTGCGAGAAGTTATGAGTTCAATGTCACATTGTTGTATTACTGTGTATAGTATATTTATTTTATCCATGTATCTATGATGCAGTGCTTTCAGTTTATATACTGGATTTATATACAGTACTAGTATGAGTACTACCACTACGGTAGATACTACATACACTACCAGTCAAAGGGTTATGTTCTTTATCAAAAGAAAAAGTCACCCTAAGCCATAATAAAATAGTACGAGAGAAGCAGAAACAGTAAAAACATTCATGAAGTACCACTGGATGACTTAACACATAGTTTATTGTGTTCTTGTCACCTAGGTCTGTAGCCGGGCTGTATCTGATGGTGGGAGTACTGGCACTGCCGCTGTCTGTAGTACACGTCACCTGAAACGACAAAGCTAAGGACCCCACACGCACGCATGCACGCACGCACGCACACACACACAGAGCCAACGGGACTTAAACCTCAGTGCAGGGGTGGTGGAAGTTTGAAGATGGCTAACCTTGACATATTTTAAGAGGTATTTTAAGAAATTAAAATGTCACATTCTGTACCTCATTTTATGGCATGATCTTGCGGACATTAACGCACGAGTGTGGTGACGTTGCTTCCTGCTATCACTAGGTGTTAACTTCGCGTCGTTTTTTGGGGGGGGCTAGAAATAACATCTTTCTCAAATATTATGTAAAAGCTAGTGAGACATAAACACTTCTAAAACTGAAAATGCTGTGTTTGTAACCTGATAACACCTCTGGAAGGATTTACAAAACATTTAGCGGACGTTAATGTGGTGATGTCACTGGTTGGTAGCAAAACTCTGCTTCGTTTGTGTGTAAATATATCCTCTTTGTAATATATTATGTAAAAGCAAGCGAGAAATAAACACTTCTAAAACTGAAAACGCTGTTTTTAGAACCTAATAATACCTCTGAATGGATTTAAAAGACATTTAGCAGACATTAGCATTGTTTAGTTCTTGAGTGAGGGGTGACAGCTAATCAGAGTAGAGCTGCACCGTGACGTCACAGTCTGGTTGCCAGCAGTGATGGGCACTGTTCAGCTAATCCGATAACTGACAATTATCGAAACTAATGTTTTTGTTAGCGGATTAGCTTTTCAGATAAGTTTTAGAACCATCATCGGACCAATTACCTTCCAATAACGTTTAGACCGCAAACATGATTTTTTTTTTTACATAGCTAGTAACATGAAAAACATTTATAATCCCTTTTGCTCCTGTCTGCTATGTATTTTGCAGCAGTGAGGTAGCGCTACCAAACTGCCAATAAATAAATAAATAAATAAATAAATAAATAAATATTCCTTAACCCTATATAGTGGTCCAGCGATGAGGCAGTGGTCTTGAAATGGGAAGCAGGTTTGACTTATGGTTTTGATATATAAATCAAATTATTTCGGATAGAATAACTACATTAATGTAAACTCTTAAATGTACGAAGTGGATATAACACATATCAGTTAATTTTAAAATAATGCACTCATTCTGAAGATTTGAACCTTAACACACAGGTGCCCAAAGGGATTATGGGTAAACTTAGTCTCTGCTCATACTGATTGGTTGACTAATTCATTTTGTGTAAAAACCAACACAAGTGAATCAATGTAACGTGTTGGTGTTTACAATTAAATGTGCTTTTGTAAACTATGTCATTTTTTCATTTGTGTAAAAAAAAAAAAAGTTTACAAAGCTGAAAATTCTGTTAAATTGTGATTCAGGCCATGTGATATAACTGGCGTCAAAATGCATAAAACACTGCCATCTACTGGTGCATGGTTATATGAGAGACCACACACGTGGAGATCATAGATCTGAAAAATCATAGATCTGACAGGTTTGGTTGTACAGTGTGTGGTGTACAGCCACACGGTAAAAACACATACAAACATTCCCAGATCAGACACCTCACTTTCTGATTGATTGCATGTCACATTTAGCTCCTCACGTCTTTCCAAACAGATCAGAGCACTCTTGACACACCACCACATGGCAGGAATATCTGTTAAGATTATATTTAGCATCATCACGATTGTCAAGGCATCCTGAAGATTGTCGGAAGGGGAAGATCGGGTCCGATATTGGCCTAATTATCTTCCCATGTGAACCAGGCTTAACAGATCTGTTGTTATGACGCCTCACGGAGCGACTGATTGATCTATTGTGACACCACATGGAGCCACTAACCGATCGGATGTTATGACACCGCACGGAGCTGCTAACCAATCAGATGTTATGACACCTCACGGAGCGACTGACTGATCTGGTGTGACACCGCACGGAGCCGCTAACCAATCAGATGTTATGACACCTCACGGAGCGACTGATTGATCCATTGTGACACCGCACGGAGCCGCTAACCGATCGGATGTTATGACACTGCACAGAGCGCCTGACTGATTCATTGTTATGATGCCACACAGAGCAACTGACTGATGCGCTATTATGACACCACACCGCAAAATTCAATGACCAAAATACCAACATTCTGGGCACAATGACCATGTTATCACTATTATTTGATTTCTTTGTGACTGACATCGTTATTCAAGCATTCAAACAACGATTCCTATCACCACACAACTCCAACCTCACACGAAAAAGTTTTTTGACAGTTCTTGTTATTGAAAGAAAACTTGTCTCCCTAACTGCATAGAACTGTGATGTCATCATACGTGTGCTTAGGTGCTGTCTCGTGGGATCTTGAAAATTTCTCTCTTTTTTCTTTACAAATGAAAAAATGACATTTTACAAAATCACATTTATTTGTAAACACCAACATGTTAACATTGATTCACTTGTGTTGGTTTTTACACAGAATGAATGAATCAACCAATCAGTATGAGCAGAGGCTAAATTCACCCATAATCCCTTTGGGCATCTGTGTGTTAACGTTCAAATCTTCAGAATTATTATTTTAAAATGAACAGATATGTGTTATATATCACTTTGTACATTTTAAGAGTTGCATTAAAGTGTCCCTGCCACGCTATGACGTTTTTACATATTCTTGAAGAATAAAAAAATGCTTTTTCCCATCCCTTCCAAGATGGTGCCACGTGAAGGCGCCCTGGTATTCTGGTGCTCCCTGTTAGGTCTGTTTTTGTGCGTGAATCGTGTGTCATCGTGTCCCTACACCCGCGAGGAACTTCTAAACATCAAATCATCAACACCCACGGACATTACGCCAGTTTTTTAGTGCCTGCAGCTGAACTGGTTCACTTTTTGGCCAAAAAAGTGAGACAACGGCGGAGAGAAAAACGAGCTGGAGCTCTCGTGCGCCTCAGACGAAGGGGCACGCGCATGCCCCTACCTGGGATATTTCTCTCCAACGTCCGCTCACTCCACAACAAGATGGATGAGCTGGCACTGCTGATGAAGAAGAATAGAGATTTCTCCTCATCTTGTATACTGTGCTTCACGGAGACGTGGTTAAATGCACAGACACCGGACTGCGCGCTCCAACTAGAGGGATTCCGACTCCTCCGCGCAGACAAAGACCGAGCACTCTCTGATGGAAAAACAAGAGGGGGAGGACTCTGCTTCTATATCAACAATGCCTGGTGCTCCGATGTGACTGTGATCTCCCAACACTGCTGTCCCTCTCTGGAATATCTCCTCATAAACTGCAGACCGTTCTACTCTCCACGTGAGTTTAACTCTTTTATACTTTGCTCTGTGTATATTCCACCGAGCGTGGACGTGCACCAGGCCGAGCGCGCTCTCGCGGATCAGATTATGAACGTGGAGAGAGACTTTCCGGACTCTCTTGTTAGAATTCTCGGTGATTTTAACAAAGGGAATCTCAGTCAGGAATTACCAAAATACAGTTTGTTAAATGCCCGACCAGAGAAGGGAGCACGTTAGATCATTGTTACACGACAGTGAGCGGTGCCTACCACGTGGTGGCCCGTGCAGCTTTGGGACTCTCAGATCACGTGATGGTCCACTTGATCCCCACGTACAGACAGAGACTTAAACTCTCTAAACCTGTTGTGAGGACGTCTAAAGTGTGGAGCAATGAAGCTGTAGAGGAGCTACGCGCGTGCTTGGCCACCATGGATTGGGATATGTTTGAGGCTTCAACAGACAGTCTAGATGACTACACGGACACTGTGACGTCATATATTAATTTCTGTGAAGACAGCATCATCCCACAGCGTACCAGGGTGAGATATAACAATGGCAAGCCCTGGTTCACACCTAAACTCCAGCAGCTCTGTCTGCAGAAAGAGGTGGCTTTCAGAGAAGGAGACAGAGACAGCTATAGAGGTGCAAAGTACAGATTTAGCAAGGAGGTGGCAAAGGCTAAATCCATGTACAGTTCACGTCTGCAGCAAAGGTTCTCTGCCAACGACTCAGCCTCTGTGTGGAGGGGGCTGAAAGAGATCACCAACTACAAGCCCAAAGCACCTCGTTCTATTGACGACCTCAAGCTGGCCAACGACCTGAACGTCTTCTATTCATGCTTTGAAGACAAGGACTCACACCTCCCCACCCCCCAAACAACTGGATATTCAAACACTCTGGACCTCCCCCCTCTCACTGCTGCCCTCCCCCTCCCCCCGCTGCCCTCTCGGTCCAAGAGGAGGACGTGAGAAGATGTTTCAAAAGGCTGAATCCACGTAAGGCCCCGGGCCCAGACTGTGTCTCTCCTGCCACCCTGAGACACTGCGCTGATGAGCTGGCCCCAGTCTTCACGGGGATCTTCAATACCTCCCTGGAGTCATGCCATGTTCCAGTCTGTTTCAAGTCCTCAATCATAGTTCCAGTCCCCAAGAAACCACGCATCACTGGTCTTAATGACTACAGGCCTGTGGCTCTCACGTCTGTAGTCATGAAGACCTTCGAACGCCTGGTTTTATCCCACCTGAAGTCCATCACCGACCCCCTCCTGGACCCCCTGCAGTTTGCCTACAGAGCCAACAGGTCTGTAGATGACGCCATAAACCTGGCCCTGCACTCCATCATGCAGCACCTGGACTCCCCAGGAACCTACGCTAGGATCCTCTTTGTGGACTTCAGCTCTGCATTCAACACCATCCTTCCAGCTTTGCTCCAGGACAAGCTTTCTCTGCTCCACATGCCCAACTCCACCTGCAGGTGGATCACAGACTTCCTGACGGACCGGAGTCAGCGTGTGAGGATGGGAAAGAATGTCTCGAACACTCGGGCTCTCAGCACAGGATCTCCACAGGGCTGTGTCCTTTCCCCTCTGCTCTTCTCCCTGTACACTAACTGCTGCACCTCCAGCCACGACTCTGTAAAGCTCATCAAGTTTTCGGACAACACCACCCTCATCGGACTCATTTCGGATGGGGATGAGTCTGCCTACAGGAGGGAGGTGGACCGGCTGGTGACCTGGTGCAGCAGCAACAACCTGGAGCTCAATGCCCAGAAAACAGTGGAGATGATCGTGGACTTCAGGAAAGCCACAGCCCCCCTCGCCCTCCCTCGCCCTCACCAACAGCCCCATCAGCACTGTGGTCTGTCACCGCTTCCTCGGCACCACTATCACCCAGGACCTCAAGTGGGAGTCAACCATCAGCTCCCTCATCAAGAAGGCCCAGCAGAGGATGTACTTCCTGCGGCAGCTGAAGAAGGCCAAGCTGCCTGTCCAGCTGATGGTGCAGTTCTACACGGCCATCATCGAGTCCATCCTCTGCTCCTCCATCACGGTGTGGTACGCCGGGGCCACAGCCAGGGACAGACACAGACTGCAGCGCATTGTGGCCTCTGCTGAGAAGGTGATCGGCTGTAGTGTTCCATCTCTCCACGACCTGCACGTCTCCAGGACTCTGGGCCGAGCAGGTTGGATCACAGCTGACCCTTCTCACCCTGCACACGGTTTATTCAAACCACTCCCCTCGGGCAGGAGGCTACGGTCCATCCGGACCAGAACCTCCCGCCATAAGAACAGTTTCTTCCCCTCTGCCGTTAGACTCATGAACACCTCATAACTCAGTCACCTTAAGCTTAACTCTGTCACTTTATCATTTTATCACGGGTCACTTTAGACAATGTACTTTGGTTTTTAATTGCGCTCCTCCCACTGCACTGTTTTTTCTGTTTCTCTGTTTTTCTGTTGCACACAGCCTTTCATATTTCATATTTCTTTTTTTAATCTTATATTTTATCTTATTTTGACACATATGTTATATTTTATCCTAGCATTTTATCTCTTCTTAATGTTGCACCATTGTACCGAAGCAAATTCCTAGTCTGTGAATCCTGTTCACTGGCAATGGCAATAAACTTCTTCTGATTCTGATTTTTCTACATGTTGTGTTTTTTTTTACCATAAAATTACACTGGCATCGGCTGACTGTGTTCACATGAACACCTGAAAAAAAAAAACAGAACATTGACATTTTTGTGTTTTCCAAATATACATATGCATGTAAACTGAACAGCGTGTTTTTTGTTCAGATGTCTGTTCATTCAAAGTACATGAGATGACATGAGATGTGATACAATTTATGATTACAGATGTTCTGTATGTGTATTTTAGACGGGAAAGTCTCCATTTAGCATAAACGTTTTCCTACAATATTATGCCTGATAAAATTTGACTACAGATATAGAAGTAAAATTTTCTTTTATTTAGAAATCTTTTTTCCCATCCCATGTGGGTCTACAGCTTTTCAGATAAAGATTTGCAATCATTTGCTTTGAATAAAAAGTGAAGAATTAGCAATCACAAGAAACTGACTTATAAATGATTAAATATATACAGAATGTACAGAAACTTTATTTTCAGTGATTTTAGAACAAACTCCTGAATTTCAGCACGCTGTGCTGCTCAAATAATTTTTTTCATACACAAACACACCGTGCCAGGAATAAATGAT
The DNA here is from genome assembly GCF_902500255.1 of Thalassophryne amazonica. NCBI lineage: Eukaryota > Metazoa > Chordata > Actinopteri > Batrachoidiformes > Batrachoididae > Thalassophryne > Thalassophryne amazonica. Next base: position 74,027,279 of record NC_047104.1, read on the forward strand.
CGTTTATAAGAAAGTGGTGCGTGAACAAACCATTCAGCAGCTTATATCGTCCTCCTCAACGCTGCTGCTGTCAGCTGACAGCTGCAGCTTCATCCTCTTTCTGTCGCGTTCGGCTGGAACATACACGATTTGGAGCCGCCCATTATTTTTACCGTGGCTTCCTTTAATCAGAAACTTCCTCATCTTCTTCAAAAACAATCAATATGTCACTTAAATCTTCGCTATAATCGCGCACTATGCCTTCGCTGTCCATGTCTGCCGTATTGGTAAACAGAGCGGCACTGCGAGACATCTACTCGAATGACGTCACATCCGTTGCAGCGAAAAAGTAGGTCAACTCAGAGGCGATAAATTCAAATTCTCAGATGAGTAACGAAACGTCTAAATCCTTGTTCAGTGTAATTTTATGGTAAAAAACAAAGACAACATGTGGAAAAAGCTTTTTTTATTCTTCAAGAATATGTAAAAACGTCATAGCGTGGCAGGGACACTTTAAGGTAGTTATTCTATCCAGATTAATTTGATTTATAAATAAAAACCATAAGTCAAACCTGCTTTCCATTTCAAGACCTCCACCTCATGGCTGGACCACTGTATGTTCTCAAGGTAAATGATGCTTCCCTACAGCAGTGGGCAGCATGCACAAAGACAGTGGCTGGCTCATTGGCTGTGTTTGGGTTTGTGTTTGCAGTTATCAAGCTAATTTTTTTGGTTAGCTGTGCCCACCACTGGTTGTTAGCTGCAAACTACAAACAAATAACTACAAATTAAATAGAACATAATGCTCATATGGCCAAGGGTATTTTAGCATTGCTTTAAAAAAAATGGCAGTAAATTCATTCATTCATTTTCTTTGCTTGCTTCAATCAAGGGTCACGGGTTGCTGGAGCCTATCAATTGCAGTAAATTATGTACAGAACTGCAACAAATGCTAATATGGTCGTATTATTATGTGTAATGTATCGTGAGTTCCTTGCCAATACCGACCACCAGTGGTTATATGGTGTGTTTGTTCTTGCTCGCAGGTACCTCAATGTGAAAGACAGTGTGATTACAGAAGATCTAATTAGCCATTCAGTTGCATTTCATCTCTGACTTCTGTTAAAAACAGATTTGTTGTGTATTTGCTGTGTAGCAATATGTTCTGCTGTGGAGCTAGTGCAAAAGGCAACAGTAACTTCAGTAACAGTAACCATCATCTCTGTACACGTAACACAGACGCAATGCAAACGCAGTATGTGGAAAACCGAGGTAAGAGGATGTTCGTGTATCACCTGGAAGTGATGGGCAGAAGGTGAGGATGGACCAGTGCGCTGCCTGGATGGTTGATGGTGGTGTGATGGATGGACATGTGGCACCAGCACACGCTCACAGACCTAACCTACTTCTTCATCCTTTTCTGCTACTCGTATTAAAGCTGAAAGGCCAGTGTTTGTCAGGACTGTAATGCAACAGGCTATGTTGTTGATAACATCACCCTCATTAGTGAGACTTACTTATTAATAATTAATAAATTTTGTTTGACTCTTTGGTGGCAATCTGAACTATTCAAATGTGACATTTTGTATCAAATGCAGGTATGTCTTATAAGCAGTACATCTGGAGAGTTTTGTTTCTTCCCAGGAAGTGCTGACAAATGCGCCGTATGGATTTGTGAGTGTGTGTGTTCTCACTCTTCTGTGAGGTGCGTGGAATATGAAGATAGCTGTAGAAGCCTGTGTAAATCCTCAGCTGCCTCTCAGTCACACTGTACTCCTTCAGAGGCCCATTGAGGAAGAAGGAGCCCGTCCAGTCCAGCCACACATAGGTCAAGTTACTGCCCACTGAGAAAGCAGCAACATACTGGGGGGCTGTGATGAGGGAGTGACAACAACCAAATAGCATATCGTATAATTTAACGTGTGCACGTGGACTTCGTGATGACTATGTTGACATGAGCTTACACGCAGCCCTCCAGCAGAGACAAAACCAGTTTTTTACCTTCAGTGAGGGTGGTAACAGTGGTCCAGTTGGAGGTCGTGCTGCCCACATTGTTGAAGCAGGAAGCTCTCAGTTCATAGGTGGAATATGGCTGGAGACCTATAACAAGACAGGTTAACTCAGATCCGGCTTTGTACACAATAACTCCAAAATTAAAGGACAAATTTCCATTTTCAGATGGTCCTCAGTTACATTTTGAGACAGACTGTGACTGGATTCCAAATATTAGTTTTATGTCTTTCTTGTAGTATTTCAAGAACCAGCCTTATGACATCACACTGTTTTCACCTGCCCTATGATGTCACACATACCTGGACCCAGGTTTCACTTCAAAGAGACAAGTGCATTCTTTTTCTTTCCATTTTTATGTCGTATTTGTGTTGGGTCAGGGGGCGGGTGGGGAAGATGTCCTTCTAAATTAAGCAGTGTAGAACCTCTTGTCTCAGGACAATCATACACTCTGCAATCCCACAATTAGTGGGCTTGGGTTTGATTGACTACTAAGTGAGCTACAGGTACAAGGACAGTAATAAACAATAACACAGAAGAAGAAAAAAAATAGAAGCACTCAGAGAGTGCAAACCTCCGCCAAGGCCATGGGGTCACTGACGCCATAACATCTACACGCCGTGGAATCATTGAACCTAAAAAAGTCTAACAATGATGTTTGCTCAGTAGTAAAAAAAGTTTCATCTGCTGTGACTGGATAGCATGTATCCTTAGCGCTTGGCATCACAGTTTATTGCAACTTGCAACTTTCCCAGAAGCTACTGTCATCTGAGCACTGATATTGATATTGCATGTGCTTATAGACAAAAACAAATAAGAGACAAAATTCAATTTATTATTCAACTAAACTGCAAATATATGAATTTTTTTTAACATTTATGAAACACTTGTCTAAACAAGGCCATAGGGTCACTGACCCTAAAGAGATTCCCTCCTTGGCACAGTGATCTATTCAACAATTCAGTGTTACAACCAAAACTATGATACATACACTTTTCTTTCCTTTATATTTGACATCCTTGACCATGAAAACATACCACTAGAACTTGGAATCACTTTTATGTCTTTATTAGTTCAAAAGTTATTGTATAAAAACGATTTTTCAGTAATGGCGGTTTTCTTCTGGATCTAGCTCCATAACATTTGAAGCTACATCAAATCTGATGACACCTTACTGAATCAGTACAGATTCAGCTACAATTTGGTGTTAGTTGTGCATCTCTAGCTTCATTTGTCAGCTCACACTGACACATTTTCTATTTTCCCTATATTTTTGCATATTCTGGATCACCAGATCCGGAATCCGGATCCGATCATCACCAGACTTTGTTGTTTGATAGAACATTTGACTATGTTACAACCTAATTTTTTTGAAGCCTTTCTGCCTTGTTTTTGTGGAGTTAGAAACTAGAATGTCAAAATTCCCCCATCCCGCGATGGTGAAGAATCCTTTAAAAAATTCCTGGATCCGGATCGTGATCCGGATCAGCACTAAAATTTAATCACTTGTTCCTCTTGTCTTTTCCAACCACTCCACAAAATTTATTCAAAATCCGTTCAAAACATTTTGAGTTATCCTGCTGACAGACAGACAAACAAACAAAAGCGACCAAAAACATAACCTCCTTGGCGGAGGTAACAAGATTATTTAAAAGAAAGAAAACAGATTTGACAGCTGTGATCACCACAGAGGATGCTATAATTTGTGAATTAGGACACAACAGAATATCTGCAAGAAATATGAGACACTGCAAACCTGCTAGAACACAGAATGAAGTCCAGTGGTGACTGAGGATTGCCAAGTCCTAAAAGTGACATTCACAGTCACCGCCCAGGCTGACTACCGGAAGCACAAGGTGGTCAACTTCAAAATAAAATGGACTACTTATAATATTGTATTTGTGATACTGTATTTTTATGATCTAGAATTCACAAGATTACCAATAAGTTGCTGTTCTGTGTGGGCCGCCAGAAGAGGAGGTACTGCTGGCCCACCACCAGTGGGCGCCCTGCCTGAAGTGCGGGCTTCAGGCATGAGAGGGCGCTGCCGCCACGAACACAGCCGGGGGTGACAGCTGTCACTCATTATCTCTTGACAGCTGTCACCCATCTACTCAACATCATCTCACTCCATAAAGACCAGACGTCATCTCCACCTCGTTGCCGAGATATCATACTTCATTGGAGGTAATATTCTCAGCCGTTTTACAATATTGTTTGTATATTGTGAGTGTTTGCAGGAGTACCGGTACCGCTGTCAGTGGAAGCTGAGAGAGCGCTAGAAGGCACTCTTTTTCCCTGAGGAATCTTCAGTACTCTGCAAGTTATTGAGTGAGAGGCGGAGGTGGCATTCCCACCGCTGTTGTTACTGGGTGTACACACACCCACACTTGACTGTCTTTGTTCTCGCCAGCAGTACCAGATCCGACAGTCGGGGACGGTGATCACCTGGGAATTCGGGACTTGGCGGCTCCAGTATTCACCGGGTTCTGTGGTGGCGGAAATCGTGTGGTTCCGGCTCTTCTCAGGACGGACGTCTTCTATCCTCGAGCCTGCCTACACGTCACCTTTGTGGATTGACTGTAATTATATTCTGAGATTGTCTGTATATTCATTGTGCACATTTCACAAACATTAAATTGTTATTTTTTGGCTCATCTATTGGCCGTTCATTTGCGCCCCCTGTTGTGGGTCCGTGTCACAACACTTTCACAACAGGATATCTCGGCCAGCGTCATGGACTCCGAGGGGCATCACCCGGCTGTTGAACGACCAATGGGAGAGCAGGGAGCGCAGGCGTCTGCAGGAGGCGTGATTGGTGAGCTGCAGCACATTCTCACCGCCTTTACGGCTCGGTTGGATCAAATGACCGAGCAAAACATCCTCCTGAACCGCAGGGTGGAGGCTCTCTCCGCACAGATGGCGGCGAGCGCTCAGGGTGCTGCTGCAGCTCCTCCTCCTGCCGACCCTGTGCAGGATATAAACGTTCCAGTGGTGGTTCAACAACCCCTCCCACCATCCCCTGAAGCATACATAAGCCCTCCTGAGCCGTACGGAGGTTGTGTGGAGACGTGCGCGGACTTCCTCATGCAGTGTTCGCTCGTCTTCGCACAACATCCCGTCATGTACGCGTCAGATGCTAGTAAAATAGCTTATGTGATTGCTCTGCTTCGGGGTAAAGCACGCGCCTGGGCTACGGCGCTCTGGGAACAGAACTCACGGTTGTTATCAGCATACACTGGGTTTGTGGGGGAGTTCAGAACAGTGTTTGATCACCCTAACAGAGGAGAGACCGCTTCAACTGTGCTGCTGTCAATGAGACAGGGACGCGAGAGCGCAGCCGCTTATGCAGTCAACTTCCGCATCGCGGCTGCGAGGTCCGGCTGGAATAGCGTTGCGCTCCGCGCTGCCTTCATAAACGGACTGTCGTGGGTCCTGAAGGAGCAGCTGGTAGCTAAGGACGAACCGCGGGATTTAGATGGGCTTATCGATCTCGTTATACGGTTAGACAATCGGTTGGAGGAACGCCGTCGGGAGCGAGGCGAAGGACGTGGCCGGATACGCGCCGCCCCTCTCCCTTCCAGGTTCGAAAAGGGGCCGCCCTCTCCACGCTCCACAGCCGCAGCGCTCTGTGGGGCAACAGCTCCCCCTGCTGACGTTGTTAGGGAAACGCACAGGGCCAAAATGAGGAGGCTGATCCGCGGGGAGTGTTTTCTCTGCAGCTCAAAGGAGCACATACAGAAAAACTGCCCCAAACGGCCAAAACGACAACACTCGCCCTTAGAGACTGGGCTAAGGGGGGGTCAAAACATTCAAGTGAGACACACACAGATTGCCACACGACTCCCAGTCACAATCCTGAGCGGGGATTTAACCCTTCAAGCCCCAGCACTGGTGGACACGGGGTCAGAAGGGAATCTGCTAGACAGCAGATGGGCAAGGGAGGTAGGGCTCCCTCTGGTGGCGCTTCCTTCGCCATTGCAGGTGCGGGCACTAGATGGCACCCTCCTCCCTTTAATCACACACAAGACACAACCAGTAACTCTGGTGGTGTCTGGAAACCATCGGGAGGAGATTGAGTTTTTTGTAACTCCTTCTACCTTCCGCGTGATTTTGGGCTTCCCATGGATGTTGAAGCACAATCCCCGGATTGATTGGCCGTCTGGGGTGGTGGTTCAGTGGAGCGAAACCTGCCATCGGGTGTGTTTAGGATCCTTGGTTCCTCCCGGGTTACAGGCTAAGGAGGAGGTCAAAGTCCCTCCCAATCTGACGGCAGTGCCGGTTGAGTACCACGATCTTGCTGACGTCTTCAGCAAGGATCTGGCACTCACCCTTCCCCTGCACCGTCCGTACGATTGTGCCATTGATTTGGTTCCAGGCGTTGAGTTCCCGTCCAGCAGGCTGTACAACCTCTCACGACCTGAGAGCGAATCAATGGAGACCTACATCCGGGACTCATTAGCTGCCGGGCTGATCCGGAACTCCACCTCCCCGATGGGGGCAGGTTTCTTTTTTGTGGGCAAGAAAGATGGCGGACTCCGTCCATGCATTGATTACAGGGGGCTGAATGAGATTACGGTTCGCAACCGATACCCGTTGCCATTGTTGGATTCCATATTCACCCCCCTGCATGGAGCCAAAATCTTTACTAAGCTGGATCTTAGAAATGCGTATCACCTGGTTCGGATCCAGAAGGGAGACGAATGGAAGACGGCATTTAATACCCCGTTAGGTCACTTTGAGTACCTGGTCATGCCGTTCGGCCTCACCAACGCCCCCGCGACGTTCCAAGCCTTGGTTAACGACGTCTTGCGGGACTTCCTGCATCGATTCGTCTTCGTATATCTGGACGATATTCTCATCTTTTCTCCGGATCCTGAGACCCATTTCCAGCATGTATGTCAGGTCCTGCAGCGGTTATTAGAGAACCGACTGTTTGTGAAGGGTGAGAAGTGCGAGTTTCACCGCACGTCTTTGTCCTTCCTGAGGTTTATCATCTCCTCCAACTCCGTCACCCCTGATCCGGCCAAGGTTGCGGCGGTGAGAGATTGGCCCCAACCAACAAGCCGTAGGAAGCTGCAACAGTTCCTCGGCTTCGCTAATTTCTATAGGATGTTCATTAAGGGCTACAGTCAGGTAGTTAGCACCCTGACAGCCCTGACCTCTCCAAAAGTCCCCTTCACCTGGTCGGATCAGTGCGAAGCCGCGTTCAAGGAGTTGAAACGACGGTTCTCTACTGCGCCAGTTTTGGTGCAGCCCGACCCTAGCCGCCAGTTCGTGGTTGAAGTGGACACCTCTGACTCAGGGATAGGAGCCGTGCTATCCCAGAGCGGAGAGACCGATAAGGTTCTTCACCCGTGTGCCTACTTTTCACGCAGGTTGACCCCGGCTGAACGGAACTATGACGTCGGCAATCGAGAACTCCTTGTGGTGAAAGAGGCTCTTGAGGAGTGGAGACACCTGTTGGAGGGAGCGTCTGTGCCGTTCACGGTTTTCACTGACCATTGGAACCTGGAGTATATCAGGACTGCCAAGCGGCTGAACCCCAGGCAAGCCCGCTGGTCACTGTTCTTCGGGCGTTTTGACTTCCGGATCACTTATCGCCCCGGGACCAAGAACCAGAGGTCGGATGCCTTGTCCCGGGTACACGAAGAGGAGGTCAAGACTGCACTGTCGGATCCACCGGAGGCCATCCTGCCTGAGTCCACTATCGTGGCCACCCTCACCTGGGACGTGGAGAAGATCGTCCGGGAGGCCCTGGCACGGAGCCCGGACCCAGGAACAGGTCCGAAGAACCGGTTGTACGTCCCACCAGAGGCTAGAGCTGCAGTCTTGGACTTCTGTCATGGTTCCAAGCTCTCCTGTCATCCAGGGGTGCGAAGAACCGTGGCAGTTGTCCGGCAGCGCTTCTGGTGGGCGTCTATGGAGGCCGACGTCCGGGAGTACATCCAGGCCTGCACCACCTGTGCCAGGGGCAAGGCAGACCATAAAAGGTCCCAAGGACTTCTCCAGCCATTACCTGTGCCTCATCGCCCCTGGTCCCACATCAGCCTGGATTTCGTCACGGGCCTCCCGCCGTCCCAGGGCAACACCACCAACTTCACGATAGTGGACCAATTCTCCAAGGCGGCCCACTTCGTGGCCCTCCCGAAGCTCCCAACAACCCAGGAGACAGCAGACCTCCTGGTCCACCACGTCGTCCGTCTGCATGGGATACCCACCGACATCGTCTCAGATCGTGGTCCCCAGTTCTCCTCACATGTCTGGAGGAGCTTCTGCCGGGAACTGGGGGCTACTGTGAGCCTCTCGTCCGGGTATCATCCACAGACCAATGGACAGGCAGAACGGGCCAATCAGGAGTTGGAGCAAGCTCTACGCTGTGTAACGTCCGCACACCGGACGGCCTGGAGTAAACATCTGGCCTGGATCGAGTATGCGCATAACAGCCAGGTGTCCTCTGCCACCGGCCTCTCCCCATTTGAGGTGTGTTTGGGGTATCAGCCCCCGTTGTTTCCCGTGGTGGAGGGAGAGGTCGGTGTGCCCTCGGTCCAGGCCCACCTGCGGAAGTGCCGTCGGGTGTGGCGCTCCGCCCGTTCTGCCTTGTTGAAGGCCCGGACGAGGGCTTACCAGCCCGGGCAGGAGGTGTGGCTTTCCACAAAGGACATCCCCCTCCAGGTGGACTCCCCGAAACTTCAGGACAGATATATCGGACCATTCAGGATCCTCAAAGTCCTCAGTCCTGCCGCAGTGAAGCTCCAACTCCCGGCTTCACTGCGGATCCATCCGGTTTTCACGTTTCACGAATCAAGCCTCACCACACCTCACCCCTCTGTGCTCCCGGACCGGCACCGCCTCCTGCTCGGATCACCGACGGGGAGCCGGCTTGGACGGTGCGCCGGCTCCTGGACATCCGTCGGATGGGCCGGGGGTTCCAGTACTTGGTGGACTGGGAGGGGTATGGACCCGAAGAACGCTCCTGGGTGAAGAGGAGCTTCATCCTGGATCCGGCCCTCCTGGCCGACTTCTACCACCGTCACCCGAACAAGCCTGGTCGGGCGCCAGGAGGCGCCCGTTGAGGGGGGGGTCCTGTTGTGTGTGGGCCGCCAGAAGAGGAGGTACTGCTGGCCCACCACCAGTGGGCGCCCTGCCTGAAGTGCGGGCTTCAGGCACGAGAGGGCGCTGCCGCCACGAACACAGCCTTGGGTGACAGCTGTCACTCATTATCTCTTGACAGCTGTCACCCATCTACTCAACATCATCTCACTCCATAAAGACCAGACGTCATCTCCACCTCGTTGCCGAGATATCATACTTCATTGGAGGTAATATTCTCAGCCGTTTTACAATATTGTTTGTATATTGTGAGTGTTTGCAGGAGTACCGGTACCGCTGTCAGTGGAAGCTGAGAGAGCGCTAGAAGGCACTCTTTTTCCCTGAGGAATCTTCAGTACTCTGCAAGTTATTGAGTGAGAGGCGGAGGTGGCATTCCCACCGCTGTTGTTACTGGGTGTACACACACCCACACTTGACTGTCTTTGTTCTCGCCAGCAGTACCATATCCGACAGTCGGGGACGGTGATCACCTGGGAATTCGGGACTTGGCGGCTCCAGTATTCACCAGGTTCTGTGGTGGCGGAAATCGTGTGGTTCCGGCTCTTCTCAGGACGGACGTCTTCTATCCTCGAGCCTGCCCACACGTCACCTTTGTGGATTGACTGTAATTATATTCTGAGATTGTCTGTATATTCGTTGTGCACATTTCACAACATTAAATTGTTATTTTTTGGCTCATCTATTGGCTGTTCATTTGCGCCCCCTGTTGTGGGTCCGTGTCACAACACTTTCACAACAAGTTGCTAGATGTCACAGCCAGCCTATACACAAGTGTTGTGCCCATTACAGCACTTGGGAAGTGAGTGAGGAGTTGTAATATCTGGATTTTTGATTGTACTAGGTCAGGGGTGGGCAACTTGTTCCACAAAGGGCCAAGAGGGTGCAGGTTTTCTTTGCAGCCACTGACTCCACGAGATGATTTCACTGATTATCTGATTCCATCTGCTCAAAGTGATATTAATCAGTGAAAATCACCTGGTGGAGTCAGTGGCTGCAAAGAAAACTTGCACTCTCTTGGCCCTTTCTGGAACAAGTTGCCCACCCCTGTACTAGATCAAGACTAAGATCCAAGTTTTCAGTGACTTCCTAGATGCAGCTATCACAAGTGTATCTGCTTGTGTTGAAAGTGTCTAACATGCAGGGAGATTAATTTATTTCAGTATTGGGACCTCAGCGACTGGATGTCTTTGGTATGCTGAAGAATTTGTTGGAATGATTTTGTGTCAAATGAACCGTTACATAGAGCAATGCCAATTAGGGTTACTATTTACATTGTGAGGGAACATCAGCTATGCCACTATCACCATGTGACGCACTTCTCTGTGCATTATCCAGCCCACAGGTGTCTCAGTGTTGAGGACTCTAATATCTGAGAAAGCCAAGGGGTTGCAAATCTATCACCTGACTATGACAGATAGATGGTTATGTTTGGGAGGTGGGCAGGACTGGGTGGATGCCATCCATGACCCAGGGTGCGTATGTGCAGAACAGCGCATGCCCCCACACTTGACATGGTTTATTATGTTGTACTGTAGATTTTCTCTTGACCGTGGACTCACCTGTCACATTGTGGTTCTGCATTTTGCCAGTGAAACATGTTTCAATTGGTAGGTCAGCACAGGGGAGGGGCACAGGCTGGGGGGGTTGCGGGCAAGGTAATCTGATCTGTAGCTCGTAGCTGGTGGTGGGAGAGAGAAAGAGATTGGGTGAGGAGTTTGGGGGTGGTACAGGATCCATGTTTCCTCTTACCTTTATGAAACACAACTTCACACAGTGTTTATCAAAAATCCAGAAAACACACACCATGTTTGCTCTAGCCCCACCTTTCGATGACTCCATTAGGTTCCACAGGCTCATCCCACTCCAGCTGAACAGAGCGGGAGGTAAGTGCAACGGGCCGAGGAGGAAGCTGGTGGGCCGGCGGGGCAGCCAAGGTATATAACTCTCTGAGCGGGCCTTGGCTACAGCACTGTATTGTGTTTAAAATGGAGATGTTATAGTATTTCTATGTACAGTAATTTTGTCAATAAATTTTGTGTAAGAGACAGTCAAATTGGGTAAACTATTTTAACATAAACACAAGGTTTAGGGAGCTGCATTTATAGTCAGACAATGTCCCCAGTGATTGAGCATTCAGAAGTAAAGGTGCATGAAGACATCAACAAGCAAACTGATGCTGCAAGAAATGGTGCTGAAGTTCACCCCTGAATATACTTTCTACCTCTGGTTATGAGCATTGGGTTTGTGAGAATGTGAATACAAGCAACACGTTTCTAGCAGGGTTTCAAGCCTGTGCAGATGTTAATCTGGATGAGGACCTATTACACTCAGAAAGAGCCTGAAGTAGATTCATTTGGTTAAAATACCCCTGAATGCCTCAGTCTGGAGGTTTTCCATTCACTACTAAAGATCAAAATACTAACTTTAAAGTATGTAATTGTGTTTGTGTGATACATTTTCCACCTAAACCACAGGCTTGAATGCAATTACCCATATATTTACTGCATGACATCAAATATATACATCTGATCAAGTTTATTTGCATTTAACATCATAAAAGTGATGTAACCTATAAAAGTGTTTACAGTGGAAGACATGGACCCAAGGATACTATTGTTATAACCTAGTAGAGCCATACAGTCCATAGAAGACGTAAGTCTTATATAGGCTCTGAGGCTCAATGGTGTCTGTGCTTAAACTGGGATTCCACAGCATGAAGTGGGTTAGAGTCTACGACTCCCCCTGGGACACCAGCCCAGCACAGGTTACTTCCCCGGCCAAAGCTGGTACTCATTTATCGCTGGATTGACTGAGACAACGAAGCGTCATGTCCAAGGACATAGACAGAGAGATTGGTAGCTCAACTCCTTCACCAATTGAGCTACCTGTTCTACAGACACTACTACAGAATATATCGTAAGTGTTCTTGAATTATAGTACCTGATAACAGGTGCATGCTTCTATTCCTACCCAGTACTGGGTGTAAGGGCGCAAACCATGGAGCGTCTGCTGATAGGAGGTACCCTCTGAAAGCTGAGGGCAGGATGTGAGGATAAAAGGTTGAAGCCAGAGATAGCATCAAATGCAAATCAATACAAATGAACAATCATTTAAACTTTAAATGATCCCTTCATGTTATACATACCAGAGTTTGGTTGTCGTGGTCCAGTGAGAACACCCTGTAGAGGCTAACAATCCCGTTGGGTCGGGCTGGAGGTTGGATGTTCACTACTGCTGAGGTTGCTAATACATGGAGGAATATAGGTGGGGCCACACCTTCAGGTGGGGCAGGTCCTGTTCTCCCATTGGTCCATGGGCTGGCAGATTGACCAGCTGAATTAACTGCCCTGACCTATCAGTCACAGACACATCTAAGTCAGTATACTGTAAAAATCATAGAACTGATTTTATTGTCTTCTGTCATTATTATTTCAGTCATTTGATGAACTCTTAACGATGCAGGCCCTTCTGAATGACCCAACGTACAACAGGCCCATAACAAGAGTACAAATCAATTCAATGAATCATCCATCAAAATTCCAGTGAGAGTAGAGCTTTTCACGATGCAACCCCACACTAACATATCTGCATGACAATTACTTTTCACCTTCATCAAGGAGTTATTTGCAACCACACACACAGGCAAACTTTTACAGAAAACATACATCGACCATACACGCGCACACATGGGGTAATCTTATTTGTGTGGGTATAATTAGAGGGTGTACACGACACAGGGTCAGGCAGGGTGGAGATTTGCATGTGTAAGTCATCCGTTGCCTGTCACAAGTCATGCAGAAGGCAGATGGATGGGTCTGAGCTTCATTGTTGAAAATGGGCAGGTCTGTACACGTGTGGTGTGTTGTTTGTGCACATACAAGTGTGCTAAGAGTTGAATTAACCTCAATAATAGTCAATTAGGCTGTGATCAATCAGCCTGATTGATCTAAGTGACAGCACAGATGGACTGAGATGGGAGAGTTGAAGGAAGAAAGGAAGAGTACTGAGGAGGAGGAAGGGTAGAGAACAAAGAGCAGGAGAAGGAAATTGCTCTGCTCGAATAATAAACATTTTGTGTGATTGGTCATCACCACCTAAACATAAACACACATAAAAGATGTTCTACTCCAGAATATCTGTTGATTTCCACGTTGCAATTTCATCTGACCAACAGAGGGGCATACAAATTTGGTAGGCAGCAAGCCATAGCTACGTCTCTCACTTTATTGCTTTGTGACAGATGAATGTCATCACATTCAGTGTTTGGTCATTGCCCATAATGCAATGAGGCACATCAGGAGCATGCACCTGAACTCATTGGAAAAGTTCTTATTTATGTTTCTCTCTATGTGGATTCACATTTTCAATGCTAAAATTTCACATCTTTCAGGAATATGGCTATCCTAAAACCTCCACAGCTTAGGGGACTAACAGCAAAACAAAACTCCAAATGCCATCAATTTTTGCTCAGCAGGTCTTTGATCGAAAACTCATAAAACGAACAAATAACATGGAGTAAAGAGCACATTACCAAACCACAACTCTTCCAATAGTTTCACATATATATGCACATATGCACACTGCCTAGCAATACACTGCATTATGGGCAATATCAAAACAAATAATAGATGGGCCCAAGATGGGTATTGTGACAGTAAAAGCTATCCATATGAGGGGTCAAGTGCATTTTTTTTACCCTAATTATTGTTAATTTTAGCAGCGACTTAGCCACAGCACACAATACAACATTCTAACGATGGTCAAAACATACACAACACAAACCCTTAAAGTAGGGGGTTTTCAGAGTGTAGGAGAGTCAGCCCCCCTCAGAGAACAAATGAATAGCTGCGCCCCCCCACCCCCACCCCCCCGACACACATACACACAGTTTTAATCCCTTTGTATTTCCTTTTATTCTTTTACACATCTTGAACACATTTTAAAAGCATTTGTGCGTTTTTAAGGAGAGTAGTGGTGGAGGAACAAGAGGCTGCAAGGCAGTGGGAATGAGGCAGCAGGGGGCTTGGACAAGGTGGGAGAACATGGTTGAGAGGAAGGTGGCCTGGTCTGAGATCTGGAAAGCCGAGCCTCACCGTATTAAGTTCCTCATCCAGGGTAGTGTATGATGTGCTTCCTAGCCCATCTAACCTGCACATATGGGGCATAGCAGAAACACCAACATGTCCATTGTGTTCCAAGAGAGGTACCCTAGAGCATATCCTCAGCTGCTGTACAACAGTACTTGGAGAAGGACGATACCGGTGGAGGCATGACCAAGTCCTTAAGACCATCGCTGAAGCTATCAGCACTGGACTGGTGTGGGCAAAGCAGTTCCGTCCCTCCAAGAAATCCATCGTCTTTGTCAGAGCTGGGGAGCAGGCAGGCCCGGTCAGAAGATCACAGGCAGGTATCCTGACCTCTGCTCGAGACTGGCTGCTGCTGGTGGACCTCGAACGGCAGCTGAAGTTCCCCAGCTACTAGTGCAGGGGCTTATGTAATCCCGTGTGCAGTTCATGCTAATTTTTGGCACCATACATCAATTTAAAGCTCAGAATGTGTAGATTAAGAAAAAATTGGGTGCCATTTTTTTTTTGCTCCTATCTAAGGGGTCAAATTCAAGATGGCCGCCAGTTGTTTTTTCTTCATATCTCGGCTTCTAATTTACTTAGAATAATGTTTTTTTATGTCAATATATATGTTTTCATTGCATGTGAATTAATTTCCAAACCCCAAAATACCATATAATGAGTTTTAAGGGTGTATATTGTATATAACATAAACAATTGCTGTTAAATTCTATATAGCACTCTTGTAGGTTTTATTCATAATGAAAATATTATCAATAATTTCAATAGCACATTATATATCACACATTAAAACAACTTATAAAAGAAACATAGTTGCTCTTATAAATACAAGAAATAACATGATCTGTACAATATCTAAAGTAATGAAAAGTTTAAATGTCTCATACACACAGTACATGCACACCATACATTTAGGAACTACTTTAATAGTTACAGTTCAATTTCATCATCATTCAAAGCAATTTCCATTTCTGAAAATGGATTCAAACATACACCAGATGCACCTTCACAATTACACATTTCTGTGCAGGCCAAGTTGTTCTTCCTGCAAGAACATGTAGTAAGACCACACTTGCTTTGCTTGCACTGGCAGGTTACTAATTCAGCCATGGCTTCAGGTGCTGGAGGGATGTTGTTGCTAACAGGCATGTAGCAGTCAGCTTCTAGCATCCATCCAAAGGCCTCAGGTGACTGAACATCATTGTTTACACCCCATAACAGGGCCTGGTATCTTGCCCTTTGAATGTGGTGTTTTAGGGTGTCTGAGGTTGGAGGCAACTTTTCAGCTTCTGCCTGTGACTTTTTGAAAAGATGCCACCTTGCTTTAGCTAACTCAGTAATTTGAGTTAGTGGACAGTACAATGTACAAAGAAACTCTTCCAAGGCAGCATACATATCTGGAGAAGTCTCCCCTGGCTCACCTAGCATCTTGAAAGCAGCAACAACTTGTCTGTCAGATTTCATCAGTGTCTTCCAGCATGTTGGCTTTCCTTTGCCTGCAAAGCTTCCTGTACAATCTGAGCCAGTAAATGCATGAAAGCCTGGCAGGAACTGGGCTACATCTGAGCCTATGGCATCATAAATGGCCTTCAAAGGAATGTGCCGTCTTTTCTCACCAGTGCCAGTGATGAAGCAAGCAGCATTCCCAAGCTGAGGTTGTTTTGACACAGCAATTACAAATACATCTGTGTCAGGTGACATGATGTGAACTGTGCTTCCTGACTCTGCTGCAAATATTCCATGAGCAACTAGTAGAGCATCTGCTTCTTCATGTTCTATTGCTTCCAGATTTTCAACAGCAGCAACTGTAGATTCAATGCCTTGGCTTGTTGACACCACGAAAGACACTGTAGAGTTTTGAGTCTGGAAGTGGTCATAGAGTTTGTGGGCAAGATAGGCAGTCAAGGATGACTTGGTTTGGTCACTGCTTAGGAATTTCTTAAATGGCACCTTGATCTGGGTTGTGTCTGTGACTTCATACACATAGCCGCCTGCTTTGTTGCCATAATGCTTCGTCCTGGTCTTTTGCTTCAGGGAATACCCTACATTATATCTGTCAAAGACAACATGTACAGCACCATAACCTCTGGCTCTGCTGGACAGCACTTGAATGTACTTGTCAGAGAAGTCCTTACATGTCCTCACTGAGACAGATGCAAGCTCATGAACAACTGCCATTCCATCAACGATCAGTGTTTTCTGTCTGTCATCTATGTTCAGGTTCTCTTCTTCAACAGGTGTCTCTGCAAGTCCTGGTGTACTTTCAAGAATGGTCATGAGCTTGCTCTTGCTTGTGGTGATCAAAACAGATCCATCAGTGGCAAAGAGTGAACTGGGAAAGCATGTGAACTCATACTTTCCAACAGCATCCTGAAGGTTGACTTCACTGCGAGACCGTGCAATAATAAGAAGACGAGCAAACAAAGATCGGTCCTGTTTCAGTTCTGTTGTTCTCTGAGGCAACTTCAGTGATGTTTTCTTGCTAGCACTTTTCCATATTAGGAGATTTACTTGTTTTACTGATTACTTGATTTACTGTGTGTTAAAGATTTTATATATATATATATATATATTTATCACTGTTAAACATTTGTACCTTTGTCTTTGTTCTGTTATTGTGCTGTTATGCACCTGTCTTAAAAGTAACCCTGAGAATGTACTTGTTATTCAACTTTGTTTTAGCATGCTGGGGTCAGTCTGAACTGGGAGTAAAGAACTGGAGGTTGTTTTGACCGTTGTGAATTTATGGCCTTGTATATGTGATGCTTAGTATAAAGAACAGGACACTCCAGGCAGATGCAGAACAGATGATAAGTGCAACAGACGAACGGGATGTGCTGACCTCCATTGATAAGATTAAAGAAACTGTTTTTCCACGCAGATGCACTTATTGACGTATGTGTTTATGTTACGGGAAGAAACTTGTCTTGCGTTGTTCCCCCCACCCTTAGGCCAAGTTTTATGATGTGGTTAGGGCTTCTCCAATAAAAAGAGCAGGAGCGCAGGCCAGACTTTAGTGTAGCTTTGGTGTACAGCCTGACTGCACTCCTCGCGAGATAAATTTGACTTTCTGTCTCACTGGTGGTTCTTGACTCTGTTTGTCTTGTTAAAGGTTTTAAGAATGTTTGGAGGAGAAAATACCCAACACTGTGCATCTTTTCCCATGTGCTGGTAGTGCCTTTCACTCGTAATTAATAATTTATATAGTTTTTATTATTTAATAATTAATTCAACTTTAATTATTAACTATTATGTTGATATAAAGCTAAAAGTTAATTTTTTTAAGGTTTAAGTAAGTAATTTGACCAAAATATATAAATAAAATGTAATTGTATGGCTTAATAAATAGGCAGTTAGTAACACCGGTAGCCATCTTGAATTTGACCCCCTAGATGGGGGCAAAAAAATGGCACCCTAATTTTTCTTAATCAATCAATCAATCAATCAATCAACTTTTTTCTTATATAGCGCCAAATCACAACAAACAGTTGCCCCAAGGCGCTCCATATTGCAAGGCAAGGCCATACAATAACCATGAAAAACCCCAACGGTCAAAACGACCCCCTATGAGCAAGCACTTGGCCACAGTGGGAAGGAAAAACTCCCTTTTAACAGGAAGAAACCTCCAGCAGAACCAGGCTCAGGGAGGGGCAGTCTTCTGCTGAGACTGGTTGGGGCTGAGGGAAAGAACCAGGAAAAAGACATGCCGAGAAGGGGGGCAGAGATCGATCACTAATGATTAAATGCAGAGTGATGCATACGGAGCAAAAAAAGAAAGAAACAGTGCATCATGGCAACCCCCCCACAGTCTACGTCTAAAGCAACATAACCAAGGGATGGTCCAGGGTCACCCGATCCAGCCCTAACTATAAGCCTTAGCGAAAAGGAAAGTTTTAAGCCTAATCTTAAAAGTAGAGAGGGTATCTGTCTCCCTGATCTGAATTGGGAGCTGGTTCCACAGGAGAGGAGCCTGAAAGCTGAAGGCTCTGCCTCCCATTCTACTCTTACAAACCCTAGGAACTACAAGTAAGCCCGCAGTCTGAGAGCGAAGCGCTCTAATGGGGTAATATGGTACTACGAGGTCCCTAAGATAGGATGGGACCTGATTATTCAAAACCTTATAAGTAAGAAGAAGAATTTTAAATTCTATTCTAGAATTAACAGGAAGCCAATGAAGGGAGGCCAACACGGGTGAGATATGCTCTCTCCTGCTAGTCCCCGTCAGTACTCTAGCTGCAGCATTCTGAACCAACTGAAGGCTTTTTAGGGAACTTTTAGGACAACCTGATAATAATGAATTACAATAGTCCAGCCTAGAGGAAATAAATGCATGAATTAGTTTTTCAGCATCACTCTGAGACACATCTACACATTCTGAGCTTTAAATTGATGTATGGTGCCAAAAATGAACATGAACTGTACATGGGACTTTAAAATGCTACATAAGCCCCTGCTGTCACCACCCTCCGACCAGACACTGTCCTTGTGTCAGAGTCGAGCAGGCAAGCCATGCTACTAGAGCTCATAGTTCCATGGGAAGACTGCTTGGAGGAAGTGTTTGAGAGGAAGCTCTTTAAGTCCGCAGGGCTGGTCAGCAACTGTCAGCAGGCTGGACTGAGAGCGAGATACCTCCGGGTGGAGGTGGGATGCAGAGGTTTCACTGCCAGTTCCTTTGTCAGAGCCTTAACCAGTTTAGGCATCGAAGGAGAGCGAAAGAGGAGAGCCATCAGCAATACCATTGAAGCAGCAGAGAGGGCCTTACGATGGCTGTGGCTCAAGAGAGGTGAACCATGGAGTCGTGGTACCTAGTTAGCCATCTGGTCACAAGCTGGGGTATGATCAACCCTGGCTGGGTCACCTGGTTGAGGGTGTATGATGTTGAAAGACCCAAAACACTCAATGATTCCAGGAACATCACTGATGATGTGTCCAGTAGCATCAGTAGATGTATTTACACAGCGAACACCCTGAGACATCAGTGACAGCCAGGAAAGACTGGCTGACAACCATGAATAGGATAGTGACTACTGGAGAGTCAGTGACAGCTCAGGGAGAGGGCAACCGGGACAGAACAGGCTGGCAACCCAATCTGTGTCCGCCGAGAGGAGGACGCCCAACCAAACTACGATGAATTCAATGGAAAGATACCCTCAGGGGTACCTGGGGGGGGGGGGGATGAGCACCCCAGTCTGACGGATACTTCAGCAACAGACCCTGGTAATGGACAAACATCTATGAGTAAGCAGTGTACATGTGGCAAAGTCTGTAAGAACATCCACGGCCTAAAAATCCACCAAGCGAGGATGAGATGTTTGCTGGGAGTAGGAGCAACACAATGCTTAGGTGTTCAGCCTGGCGAGATGCAGGAGGAGCCTGGCCCGGAGTCACCCCACAGTGCCCGGAACCTCCAAGTGTTGACAACTAATCTCCCAAACATCAAGCCAGACCAAGCACAGATTAAATGGCTGGCTGCCACTATTACGTCACTGTGGAAGCAGTTCGACAACAATGTTGACCAACTTCTGGAGGCAATGGTGAAGGGAGAAGCTGACCAGAAACTCCAAGCCATGACAACAATCACTGTCAGCATTGCAGCTGAATGATTTGGCAAGGAGGAGGAGAAGAGCTCCAGAACATCTTACTCAATGAACCAGAGAGCTGTGAAGATCCAGAATATCAGGAAGGAGATGAAATCTCTGAAGGCCCAGTGTAAGGTAGCAGGAGAAGAGGAACGTCTGGCCTAATTAATGTGCATCCTACGGAAGAAGATCAGAGTTCCTCGCCGGGCAGAGTGGCATCAAAGGCAGCGACACGAGAGGTCACGTAAACAAGCGGCCTTTATCGCCAACCCCTTCAAGTTCTCTAAAGACCTTCTGGGACAGAAGTGCAGCAGAAAACCTGCTTCCACACAGGACGAAATTGACCAACACCTCACACAGATCTACAGCAACTCTGGAAAAGAGCTGGAGCTGGGAGAATGCAACACTGCCATAGAGCCCCCCGAACCAGGACTACAGTTTGACTTGTCTCAGCTGCAGCTGAAGGAAGTCAGAGAAGTTGTCCACAAAGCAAGGGCAACATCTGCACCAGGACCGAGCGGCACTACATACAAAGTGTACAAAACTGTCCTGAACTCCTACTGCAACTGTGGAAAATCCTGCGAGTTTTCTGGAGAAAGGGAAACATCCCAGATCAATGGCGAGTGGCTGAAGGGGTGTGGATCCTAAAGGAGGATAACTCCTCTAAGCTAGACCAGTCCACATCATCTCCTTGCTGTGTGTTCAGGCAAAGATCTTCTTCAGTGCCATTTCCAGGAGGCTGTGCACCTACCTGAAAAATAACAGCTATACTGACACATCAGTCCAGAAGGGCGGCAATTCAGGAATGCCGGGCTGTGTGGAGCATAATGGTGTGGTGACACAGCTAATTCGAGAGGCCAGAGAGCACAAAGATAACCTGGCAGTGCTATGGCTTGACCTGGCAAATGCATTTGGCTCCATTCCACACAAGTTAGTCCAGCTCACCCTGATTAAACATCATGTCCCTAGCAGGTGCAGAGACCTCATCATTGACTACTACTGCAATTTCAGGATGAGGGTCTCCTCTGGAGCAACAACATCTAGTTGGCATAAGGTGGAGTCCGGCATCATCACAGGGTGCACATTTCCATGACGCTGTTCTCCCTGGCAATGAATATGCTTACTAAATCTGCTGAGCCAGAGTGCAGAGGGCCCCGAACGCGTCCCAGACAACAGCAGCCACCCATCAGAGCGTTCATGGATGACCTCATAGTCATGACAGAATCAGTCCCAGGCTGCAGGTGGATGCTGATGGGACTTGAGAAGATGATGGAGTGGGCCTGGATGCAATTTAAACCTGCCAAATCAAGATGAGGAAGGGAAAGCTAACTAGCTTGCTAACGCTTTCGTTTTTATTTTTATTTTATTTTTTAGCACTGTTGTCGTGCTGCTCCACAGCCTGCCTAGTGGATTTTTATTTTATTTTAGCACTGTTGTCGTGCGTTACCTGTGCTGCTCCACAGCCTGTCCAGTGGATTTTTATTTTATTTTTAGCACTGTTGTCGTGCGTTGCCTGTGCTGCTCCACAGCCTGTCCAGTGGATTTTTATTTTATTTTTTACCACTGTTGTCGTGTGTTACCTGTGCTGTTCCACAGCCTGTCCAGTGGATTTTTATTTTATTTTTTACCACTGTTGTCGTGTGTTACCTGTGCTGTTCCACAGCCTGTTCAGTGGATTTTTATTTTATTTTTTAGCACTGTTGTCGTGCGTTACCTGTGCTGTTCCACAGCCTGTCCAGTGGATTTTTATTTTATTTTTTACCACTGTTGTCGTGTGTTACCTGTGCTGCTCCACAGCCTGTTCAGTGGATTTTTGTTTTGTTTTTTGGCACTGTTGTCGTGTGTTACCTGTGCTGCTCCACAGCCTGTACAGTGGATTTTTATTTTATTTTTTACCACTGTTGTCGTGTGTTACCTGTGCTGCTCCGCAGCCTGTCCAGTGGATTTTTATTTTATTATTTTATTTTATTTTTTTTTATTTATTTATTTATTTATTTATTTTATTTTATTTTTTTTAGCACTGTTGTCGTGCGTTACCTGTGCTGCTCCACAGCCTGTCCAGTGGATTTTGATTTTGATTTTATTTTTTTGGGCGCTGTTGTCGTGCGTTACCTGTGCTGCTCCACAGCCTGTCCAGTGGATTTTTATTTAGCGCTGTTGTCGTGCGTTACCTGTGCTGCTCCACAGCCTGTCTAGTGGATTTTTATTTTGTTTTAGCACTGTTGTCGTGCGTTGCCTGTGCTGCTCCACAGCCTGTCCAGTGGATTTTTATTTTTATTTTATTTTATTTTTTAGCACTGTTGTTGTGCGTTACCTGTGCTGCTCCACAGCCTGTCTAGTGGATTTTTATTTTATTTTAGCACTGTTGTCGTGCGTTACCTGTGCTGCTCCACAGCCTGTCCAGTGGATTTTTATTTTTATTTTATTTTATTTTTTAGCACTGTTGTTGTGCGTTACCTGTGCTGCTCCACAGCCTGTCTAGTGGATTTTTATTTTATTTTAGCACTGTTGTTGTGCGTTACCTGTGCTGCTCCACAGCCTGTCTAGTGGATTTTTATTTTGTTTTAGCACTGTTGTCGTGCGTTGCCTGTGCTGCTCCACAGCCTGTCCAGTGGATTTTGATTTTGATTTTATTTTTTTTGGCACTGTTGTCGTGTGTTACCTGTGCTGCTCCACAGCCTGTCTAGTGGATTTTTATTTTATTTTTTACCACTGTTGTCGTGTGTTACCTGTGCTGCTCCGCAGCCTGTCCAGTGGATTTTTATTTTATTATTTTATTTTATTTATTTATTTATTTATTTTTTTTTAGCACTGTTGTCGTGCGTTACCTGTGCTGCTCCACAGCCTGTCCAGTGGATTTTTATTTTATTTTTTAGCACTGTTGTCGTGCGTTACCTGTGCTGCTCCACAGCCTGTCCAGTGGATTTTTATTTTATTTTTTACCACTGTTGTCGTGCGTTACCTGTGCTGCTCCACAGCCTGTCCAGTGGATTTTGATTTTGATTTTATTTTTTTTGGGCGCTGTTGTCGTGCGTTACCTGTGCTGCTCCACAGCCTGTCCAGTGGATTTTTATTTAGCGCTGTTGTCGTGCGTTACCTGTGCTGCTCCACAGCCTGTCTAGTGGATTTTTATTTTGTTTTAGCACTGTTGTCGTGCGTTGCCTGTGCTGCTCCACAGCCTGTCCAGTGGATTTTTATTTTTATTTTATTTTATTTTTTAGCACTGTTGTTGTGCGTTACCTGTGCTGCTCCACAGCCTGTCCAGTGGATTTTTATTTTGTTTTAGCACTGTTGTTGTGCGTTACCTGTGCTGCTCCACAGCCTGTCTAGTGGATTTTTATTTTGTTTTAGCACTGTTGTCGTGCGTTACCTGTGCTGCTCCACAGCCTGTCTAGTGGATTTTTATTTTGTTTTAGCACTGTTGTTGTGCGTTACCTGTGCTGCTCCACAGCCTGTCTAGTGGATTTTTATTTTGTTTTAGCACTGTTGTTGTGCGTTACCTGTGCTGCTCCACAGCCTGTCTAGTGGATTTCTATTTTGTTTTAGCACTGTTGTCGTGCGTTACCTGTGCTGCTCCACAGCCTGTCTAGTGGATTTTTATTTTGTTTTAGCACTGTTGTCGTGCGTTGCCTGTGCTGCTCCACAGCCTGTCCAGTGGATTTTTATTTTTATTTTATTTTATTTTTTAGCACTGTTGTTGTGCGTTACCTGTGCTGCTCCACAGCCTGTCCAGTGGATTTTTATTTTTATTTTATTTTATTTTTTAGCACTGTTGTTGTGCGTTACCTGTGCTGCTCCACAGCCTGTCTAGTGGATTTTTATTTTATTTTAGCACTGTTGTCGTGCGTTACCTGTGCTGCTCCACAGCCTGTCGAGTGGATTTTTATTTTGTTTTAGCACTGTTGTCGTGCGTTGCCTGTGCTGCTCCACAGCCTGTCCAGTGGATTTTTATTTTTATTTTATTTTATTTTTTAGCACTGTTGTTGTGCGTTACCTGTGCTGCTCCACAGCCTGTCTAGTGGATTTTTATTTTATTTTAGCACTGTTGTCGTGCGTTACCTGTGCTGCTCCACAGCCTGTCTAGTGTCGGATTCCCTGTTTGGGAATCCGCTAGCTTAGCGTAGCTACTAGCTCTTAGCCGTTTTAGCATGGCGGCTTCTCCTGTCTCTCCCGTACTTTTCTGCTCTGGGTGTGAAATGTTTAGTTATTCCTCGGCCTCTTTTAGCAGTAACGGTACATGTAATAAGTGCAGCTTATTCGTAGCTTTGGAGGCCAGGCTGGGCGAATTGGAGGCTCGGCTCCGCACCGTGGAAAATTCTACAGCTAGCCAGGCCCCTGTAGTCGGTGCGGACCAAGGTAGCTTAGCCGCCGTTAGTTCCCCCCTGGCAGACCCCGTGCAGTCGGGAAGGCAGGCTGACTGGGTGACTGTGAGGAGGAAGCGTAGCCCTAAACAGAAGCCCCGTGTACACCGTCAACCCGTTCACATCTCTAACCGTTTTTCCCCACTCGACGATACACTCGCCGAGGATCAAACTCTGGTTATTGGCGACTCTGTTTTGAGAAATGTGAAGTTAGCGACACCAGCAACCATTGTCAATTGTCTTCCGGGGGCCAGAGCAGGCGACATCGAAGGACATTTGAAATTGCTGGCTAAGGCTAAGCGTAAATTTGGTAAGATTGTAATTCACGTCGGCAGTAATGACACTCGGTTACGCCAATCGGAGGTCACTAAAATTAACATTGAATCGGTGTGTAACTTTGCAAAAACAATGTCGGACTCTGTTGTTTTCTCTGGGCCCCTCCCCAATCAGACTGGGAGTGACATGTTTAGCCGCATGTTCTCCTTGAATTGCTGGCTGTCTGAGTGGTGTCCAAAAAATGAGGTGGGCTTCATTGATAATTGGCAAAGCTTCTGGGGAAAACCTGGTCTTGTTAGGAGAGACGGCATCCATCCCACTTTAGAGGGAGCAGCTCTCATTTCTAGAAATCTGGCCAATTTTTTGGGATCCTCCAAACTGTGACTGTCTAGCGTTGGGACCAGGAGGCAGAGCTGTGGTCTTATACACCTCTCTGCAGCTTCTCTCCCCCTGCCATCCCCCTATTACCCCATCCCCGTAGAGACGGTGCCTGCTCCCAGACCACCAATAACTAGCAAAAATCTATTTAAGCATAAAAATTCAAAAAGAAAAAATAATATAGCACCTTCAATTGCACCACAGACTAAAACAGTTAAATGTGGTCTATTAAACATTAGGTCTCTTTCTTCTAAGTCCCTGTTGGTAAATGATATAATAATTGATCAACGTATTGATTTATTCTGCCTAACAGAAACTTGGTTACAGCAGGATGAATATGTTAGTTTAAATGAGTCAACACCCCCGAGTCACACTAACTGTCAGAATGCTCGTAGCACGGGCCGGGGCGGAGGATTAGCAGCAATCTTCCATTCCAGCTTATTAATTAATCAAAAACCTAGACAGAGCTTTAATTCATTTGAAAGCTTGTATCTTAGTCTTGTCCATCCAAATTGGAAGTCCCAAAAACCAGTTTTATTTGTTATTATCTATCGTCCACCTGGTCGTTACTGTGAGTTTCTCTGTGAATTTTCAGACCTTTTGTCTGACTTAGTGCTTAGCTCAGATAAGATAATTATAGTGGGCGATTTTAACATCCACACAGATGCTGAGAATGACAGCCTCAACACTGCATTTAATCTATTATTAGACTCTATCGGCTTTGCTCAAAAAGTAAATGAGTCCACCCACCACTTTAATCATATTTTAGATCTTGTTCTGACTTATGGTATGGAAATAGAAGACTTAACAGTATTCCCTGAAAACTCCCTTTTGTCTGATCATTTTTTTAATAACATTTACATTTACCCTGATGGACTACCCTGCAGTGGGGAATAAGTTTCATTACACTAGAAGTCTTTCAGAAAGCGCTGTAACTAGGTTTAAGGATATGATTCCTTCTTTATGTTCTCTAATGTCATATACCAACACAGAGCAGAGTAGCTACCTAAACTCTGTAAGGGAGTTAGAGTATCTTGTCAATAGTTTTACATCCTCATTGAAGACAACTTTGGATGCTGTAGCTCCTCTGAAAAAGAGAGCTTTAAATCAGAAGTGTCTGACTCCGTGGTATAACTCACAAACTCGTAGCTTAAAGCAGATAACCCGTAAGTTGGAGAGGAAATGGCGTCTCACTAATTTAGAAGATCTTCACTTAGCCTGGAAAAAGACTTTGTTGCTCTATAAGAAAGCCCTTCGTGAAGCTAGGACATCTTTCTACTCATCACTAATTGAAGAAAATAAGAACAACCCCAGGTTTCTTTTCAGCACTGTAGCCAGGCTGACAAAGAGTCAGAGCTCTATTGAGCTGAGTATTCCATTAACTTTAACTAGCAATGACTTCATGACTTTCTTTGCTAACAAAATTTTGACTATTAGAGAAAAAATTACTCATAACCATCCCAAAGATGTATCGTTATCTTTGGCTGCTTTCAGTGATGCCGGTATTTGGTTAGACTCTTTCTCTCCGATTGTTCTGTCTGAGTTATTTTCATTAGTTACTTCATCCAAACCATCAACATGCTTATTAGACCCCATTCCTGCCAGACTGCTCAAGGAAGTCCTACCATTATTTAATGCTTCAATCTTAAATATGATCAATCTATCTTTGTTAGTTGGTTATGTACCACAGGCCTTTAAGGTGGCAGTAATTAAACCATTACTTAAAAAGCCATCACTTGACCCAGCTATCTTAGCTAATTATAGGCCAATCTCCAACCTTCCTTTTCTCTCAAAGATTCTTGAGAGGGTAGTTGTAAAACAGCTAACTGATCACCTGCAGAGGAATGGTCTATTTGAAGAGTTTCAGTCAGGTTTTAGAATTCATCATAGTACAGAAACAGCATTAGTGAAGGTTACAAATGATCTTCTTATGGCTTCGGACAGTGGACTTATCTCTGTGCTTGTTCTGTTGGACCTCAGTGCTGCTTTTGATACTGTTGACCATAAAATTTTATTACAGAGATTAGAGCATGTCATAGGTATTAAAGGCATTGCGCTGCGGTGGTTTGAATCATATTTGTCTAATAGATTACAGTTTGTTCATGTAAATGGGGAATCTTCTTCACAGACTAAAGTTAATTATGGAGTTCCACAAGGTTCTGTGCTAGGACCAATTTTATTCACTTTATACATGCTTCCCTTGGGCAGTATTATTAGACGGTATTGCTTAAATTTTCATTGTTACGCAGATGATACCCAGCTTTATCTATCCATGAAGCCAGAGGATACGCACCAATTAGCTAAACTGCAGGATTGTCTTACAGACATAAAGACATGGATGACCTCTAATTTCCTGCTTTTAAACTCAGATAAAACTGAAGTTATTGTACTTGGCCCCACAAATCTTAGAAGCATGGTGTCTAACCAGATCGTTACTCTGGATGGCATTTCCCTGATCTCTAGTAATACTGTGAGAAATCTTGGAGTTATTTTTGATCAGGATATGTCATTCAAAGCGCATATTAAACAAATATGTAGGACTGCCTTTTTGCATTTACGCAATATCTCTAAAATCAGAAAGGTCTTGTCTCAGAGTGATGCTGAAAAACTAATTCATGCATTTGTTTCCTCTAGGCTGGACTATTGTAATTCATTATTATCAGGTTGTCCTAAAAGTTCCCTAAAAAGCCTTCAGTTGGTTCAGAATGCTGCAGCTAGAGTACTGACGGGGACTAGCAGGAGAGAGCACATCTCACCCGTGTTGGCCTCCCTTCATTGGCTTTCTGTTAATGCTAGAATAGAATTTAAAATTCTTCTTCTTACTTATAAGGTTTTGAATAATCAGGTCCCATCTTATCTTAGGGACCTCATAGTACCATATTACCCCATTAGAGCGCTTCGCTCTCAGACTGCGGGCTTACTTGTAGTTCCTAGGGTTTGTAAGAGTAGAATGGGAGGCAGAGCCTTCAGCTTTCAGGCTCCTCTCCTGTGGAACCAGCTCCCAATTCAGATCAGGGAGACAGATACCCTCTCTACTTTTAAGATTAGGCTTAAAACTTTCCTTTTCGCTAAGGCTTATAGTTAGGGCTGGATCGGGTGACCCTGGACCATCCCTTGGTTATGTTGCTTTAGACGTAGACTGTGTTTCATAATTATTGTATGGCCTTGCCTTGCAATGTGGAGCGCCTTGGGGCAACTGTTTGTTGTGATTTGGCGCTATACAAGAAAAAAGTTGATTGATTGATTGATTGATTGAAAGGTGGAGGACAAGTTCCGGTTTAATATCGCAGGCACAGCCATTCCAACAATCACAGAGAAGCCTGTCAAGAGTTTGGGCAAGGTCTTTGACAGCTCTCTGATAGACTCAGCATCTATTCAGGCAACCTGCGTTAAGTTGGATGGCTGGCAGAAGGCAGTGGACAAATCCGGTCTACCTGGAAAATACAAAGCCTGGGTCTACCAGCATAGCATCCTTCCCAGGATACTGTGGCCCCTCCTCATCTATGCCATCCCAATCTCTACAGTAGAGACCCTGGAGAGAAAAGTCAGTAAACACCTCCGGAGATGGCTTGGGTAGCCAAAGAGCCTGCGCAGCATCACACTCTATGGTCACAACAACAAACTTCAGCTCCCCTTCAAATCCTTGGAAGAGGAATTCAAGGCTCAAGAGTGACAGAAGTGGTGCAGTACAGGGACTCAAGCAATCTGAAGGTGGCCATAGCTGGAATTCAGGTGAGGACGGGCAGGAAGTGGAGGGCAGAGGAGAATGTCCAAGAGGCTGAGGCAAAGCTGCATCTCAGGAGCCTGGTGGGAGTGGTCACAAGAGGCTGAGCTGGATTGGGATCCTTTCCAACTGAAACTTCCCAGTTGAACAGTAAAGGGAAGGAGAAGCGGTGCCTTGTTCAAGAGGAGGTGAGAGCAGTGGTGGAGGAGACAAGAGCCTGCAAGGCAGTGGGAATGAGGCAGCAGGGGGCTTGGACAAGGTGGGAGAATGCGGTTGAGAGGAAGGTGACCTGGCATCGAAGGCATCCAAGGAGAGCGAAAGAGAAGAGCCATCCGCAATACCACTGAAGCAGCAGAGAGGGCCTCAAGATGGATGTGGCTCAAGAGAGGGCAACTACGGAGTCGTGGTAGCTAGTCAGCCATCTGGACACAAGCTGGGGTATGATCAACCCCGGCTGGGTCACCTGGTTGAGGGTGTATGATGTTGAAAGACCTGAAACACTCAGTGATTCCAGGAACATCACTGACGATGTGTCCAGTAGCATCAGTAGATGTATTTACACAGGAACTGTCTATGCATTTACACATTTTACAGCCTCTGTAAATATTTTAAACATGTTTTTAAAGAACTTTTGATTCTTTTACACATTTTCCACCCTTTTCAAACATTTTAAACGTGTTTTTAAAAAACTTTCTATTCTATTTTTATCTTTTGTCATATTTTAAACATTGTGGTTTTTAAAAAAACATTTAAACATCTATGTGTGTTTTTAAATGTCTTTGGCATAACTAACACATTTTAACATAAATAATAAGGGATGGGTATTGATAAGATTTTATCGATAGCGATGCCATTATCGATTCCGGTTATTCATCCGATTCCTTATCGATTCCTTTATTAATGCCTCCTGTGAATTTTCTGTGTACTAAAAGCACAGGATTTCGGTTTTCTATGGCAATAACATTTTATTGAGTCTTACAGTAAATAAATATGAAATTGGTCACTGGATCCTTCATCTCTGGACATAAATAAAAATAAATAAAATCTGTAGTTTTTCTCAAAAGCATTTCCTTTCAGACATTAATGTATTGAATGCTACTCCATACCTCTGAGCTAAGCTCTTGTAGCGGCTGTGCTGCACATCAAAATCAATGTAATTCATAAAGAACGCAGGCCGTCTCATTTTGGGAGGAAAAAACGTTTTAGTCTGTTGTAGTTTGTTGTCTGTGTTACAACGTTGGGAAAGAGGTGTCATTTGATTTAAAATGGCGATTTGCTTTTAAGTTATTAATTCTGGCCGGACTCAACTCGTCAGCGAGTGGGGCAGCGTTTGGAGCTGTGCGAACAGAATGGAGGATGATTCTTGTTTCTTTCCTGCAACAAGACAAGACTCCAAGTTAGTGATTTTAATCCGCACAAAAGTGACTCACGATTGACATTTTAAAATGGCTTTGGGAGGGGTTAAGAAGTGGACTTGTTGCTTTTGAAAAGCAGCAAAGCAATGAACCAACGAAGCAGCGGGTCGGAGCACTGCTTTGTTGTTTCAAGCTTCAAAGCATCCAGTTTTTTAAAGTTCTGACCGGAGGACTCCTCTCACTATCCCATTGTCTATTAGTCCATTGGCTGATGGGGTCCCCCATGTCCTAATTCACGAAATGCCTCTTGATAGCGGAGGTTTCTCATTAGAGTTTTAATGGGGTTGACCTTAACCTTGCCTTTGAAGGCACTGCAACTGTCACACCCACTGAAAGTGTGTAAGCTCAGTAGAAAACAACTGTAAGTTGGTGACAATGTGTTTGCTATAGCTGTGATATCTAGACAGCACCTCTTGTTGCCCTTCCCAGTCTCATATATCACGGTTATGTTTGGGAGACAATCTGTGTGGTAAAGTAAAATGAAGAACATGTCCGTATCAGGACTCCGCACCCAGGCATACTTGTACCCGGCTTCCTGTGCATAAAGACAGTATAGCATAACCCTCAAATCTGTTTCCTTCTGTGTGGACTGGAGATTTACAATCTCCTCTACGGACGTTGTCGTCCCAACTTGTAGGCCCTTCCTTCCATCACAAGTATCACTCTTCTTTCTTTGAGTGAAGAGTTGTAGTCACCAATACTCCATGAAGAAAACAATACTTCTACCAGCTGTTTCTTGTTCTCATCATTTGTCTTGAAGTCTGGCCAATTCTGTAGTCTTTTCATTTTCTCACTACTCACGATGAGCTTTTCACCACATCCCCTTCTTTTCTCTCAGCTCCTTTGACAGAATTTTCTTGGTACATGTCAGTGCTGAAGGCAACATCTGAACTTTTATTCATGCACTTCAAGATTTTCTCAGCTATTCCTTGGAATGTAGCTGGTATGTCTCTGATGTAACGGAAACAGGCATTCCCATCTTCAATGACTAATGTGTCCTTCACATTTTCAGAGACAAGTACAGCAGTGTCTTCAAAGTCTTTGGTCAGATAGTGTAAGCCTTTTGACTTGTCTGTCTTCACCATAAAACCATTTGCTTCGGCCAAACTGAATGGCACTGTCGTCATAGTTGTCATAATCGGAATGGAATAGGGATGGACAGGCAGGTTGGCGTATAGTGGCAATAGTGAAGCTGTCTGATGGGTGGCCGCTGCAACAGCCATTTCAATCTCTAGCAGAAATGAATAGTTCTCCATATGTCCTAGTTTATTCATCAGTGTGATGAGTTCAGCACTTCGGAAGAGGTGGTGCAGTGCCATTCCAACAGTGATGTGTTTTGGAAGTTTCCACTTCCCATGAGTTGCAGCTCTGCAAATGTCTTGTCCGATTGAATTTACTAGACGCTCAGTCCGAACTGACTGAACAGCTTTCTTTCCTGACAGGAGGACTTCGCAATAATTGCAGGACAACTCCGGCACTGGGTAAAGATTGGGCGGTGGGTGGCCAGGGCAACTCGTCCTCAGATTCAAACTTAGTTAGTATCTCATTTCTGAGAATTCTGCCTGTCTCTTTGATCTGATCAACACAGGTAAACTTGTATGTAGCTTTCACCACAGATGCGAGATCTGTTGTACTATTATACATGACATAGGACTGAAATCTACCATCTTTTCCTATTGGGCAGAAGCCCACTGTGTCTTTGTAATTTTCACATTGTTCGAGTTTTGTTTTCAGTTGTGAACCTCTATAGTCTTTACTGGGATGAGGAGTTTGCTCTAGTTCTGCAATATAGGTGATCAACAGTTCAGACAGTTTGGCAACTTGTTTTTCCTTAAGAACCGTTCAATTGATGATTGCACACACTTTGTCAAGTGCCCGTTTGTGTGCAATTTCTAGTGACATTTGTTGTTGAATGTTTGTGGAATTCTGGCTCCTCCACTTTTGGGGTGTCTGCAGATATTCGGCCCGACAGCTTTCATGGAACCTAGCTTCACACGCGAACAGGTCAAATCCTGTGATTCGTCAAAGTAGTTTTATGTCATTTTTTTCTGTTGCAACAAAGCGACAAAGCGGCGTGCCCCACAGCCGCTGGGGGCCGTCCTTAAAGTGACAGTAACACTCCTTATTCTCTACCAAGCCCGTAACATTTTCACCAAAAGCCGGATACATTTTCTAATGGTTTCCAGCTGCCAGTCTCTAACAGTTTCTGAAAAAATTCTGATGGAAAAAAAGCCCAAATCATTCCGCCATTTCCTGACAATGAAAATGCGACGAGGGGCTGGACCACTCCTCACTCAAAGCCTGCTCACAGGCGAATGACGCAACCGACAGGCGTGGAAAAACTCACGCATGCGCACGATGGTTCAAGCTTGTCTGACGCAATCACACGTGATTCCAATCCATATGGTTTTTGAAAAAAATAATAAGGTCGGATACTTTTCTAATAGACCTCGTAAAACCATAAAAAGAGTATAAAAACCCAAATGTTTAAAGATGTTATACATTCTGTTTTTGGATGTACATGTTGGGATTTTGGAAAACATGCCTTCAACTATGTGAGGATTTCTGTCTGAGGAGCTGAAGGTGAGAATTTTGTCATGACTACATACAGTTTGTGAGAAACTATTTATTTACGTCATATAAGTCATATAATTGAAGCATAATTTGAGTTAAAAAATTCACTTGGTCAATTTGTGTCAGTAACAAAATGTGTACCACAGCAGAGCGACAATGAATACTTCCTTTAAGCCAACATGACTAAAATTATAGCAGATTAGATATTTCACAACAAAAGCCTAGTGACTGCATACATGGATTACTTTCACCAAGGTCAAGTGGGTGATGGAGAGCTATAGTGCACAGATATTGCACAGTGAGTTGGCTCTCACTGTGGTATTGTATCACTTCCTGTTCCGGAGCACAGTGGTGTTTTGCTGTATCTGTTAGCTGTTTAATCTGTGTAGTTAGATTGATCTAGATAACTAGCTAACGATTTATTTCACAGTGTAATCTTCACGTGCCTTAACTAAAGCACTCCCTCTCTGCTGAATTACCTCTAAATTATTTTTACATTCTTCACTTTGTGTGTTTTTAGGAATCCACTAGCTTAGCGCAGCTATTAGCTCTTAGCCGGTTTAGCATGGCGGCTTCTCCTGTCTCTCCCACACTTTTCTGCGCTGGGTGTGAAATGTTTAGTTATTCCTCGGCCTCCTTTAGCAGTAACGGTACTTGTAATAAGTGTAGCTTGTTCGTAGCTTTGGAGTCCAGGCTGGGCGAATTGGAGACTCGGCTCCACACCTTGGAAAATCCTACAGCTAGCCAGGCCCCTGTAGTTGGTGCAGACCAAGGTAGCTTAGCCGCCGTTAGCTGTCCCCCAGCAGATCCCGAGCAGCCGGGAAAGCAGGCCGGCTGGGTGACTGTGAGGAAGAAGCATAGTTCTAAACAGAAGCCCCCTGTACACCACCAACCCATTCACATCTCTAACCATTTTTCCCCACTCGGTGACACACCCGCCGAGGATCAAACTCTGGTTATTGGCGACTCTGTTTTGAGAAATGTGAAGTTAGCGACACCAGCAACCATAGTCAAATGTCTTCCGGGGGCCAGAGCAGGCGACACTGAAGGAAATTTGAAACTGCTGGTTAAGGCTAAGTGTAAATTTGGTAAGACTGTAATTCAACGTCGGCAGTAATGACACCCGGTTACGCCAATCGGAGGTCACTAAAATTAACATTGAATCGGTGTGTAACTTTGCAAAAATAATGTCGGACTCTGTAGTTTTTTCTGGGTCCCTCCCCAATCGGACCGGGAGTGACATGTTTAGCCGCATGTTCTCCTTGAATTGCTGGCTGTCTGAGTGGTGTCCAAAAATGAGGTGGGCTTCATAGATAATTGGCAACGTTTCTGGGGAAAACCTGGTCTTGTTAGGAGAGACGGCATCCATCCCACTTTGGATGGAGCAGCTCTCATCTCTAGAAATCTGGCCAATTTTATTAAACCCTCCAAATCGTGACTATCCAGGGTTGGGACCAGGAAGCAGAGTTGTAGTCTTACACACCTCTCTGCAGCTTCTCTCCCCCTGCCATCCCCCCAATACCCCATCCCCGTAGAGACGGTGCCTGCTCCCAGACCACCAATAACCAGTAAAAATCTATTTAAGCATAAAAATTCAAAAAGAAAAAATAATATAGCACCTTCAACTGCACCACAGAATAAAACAGTTAAATGTGGTCTATTAAACATCAGGTCTCTCTCTTCTAAGTCCCTGTTAGTAAATGTAAAATTATTCTATAATAATTGATCAACATATTGATTTATTCTGCTTTACAGAAACCTGGTTACAGCAGGATGAATATGTTAGTTTAAATGAGTCAACACCTCCGAGTCACACTAGCTGTCAAAATGCTCGAAGCACGGGTCGAGGAGGAGGAGCAGCAGCAATCTTCCACTCCAGCTTATTAAGTAATCAAAGACCCAGACAGAGCTTTAATTCATTTGAAAGCTTGACTCTTAGTCTTGTCCATCCAAATTGGAAGTCCCAAAAACCAGTTTTATTTGTTGTTATCTGTAGGTGCAGTTTCTTCAACTCTTGTTTTATGACTAGTTCTTTGAGCTTAAGTCCATGACGTGAGACTTCTGTTAAAGTTCAAACTGTTTTACTAAAGAAAACCGTTCACATTACAGAGATTAAAAAAAAGGGTAAAATCAAACTGAAAGTTTCTCCATTGTAGTCACGTCTCGCCTCGGTCAAAGACTGCGCTCTGACCTTCTTCGTCACTCAAACAGTTTTTACTTCAGCAAAGAGTGATATCTTAATAAAATTAAACAATATTAAACTTAAGAAAATAACATTACTAAATAAGTAGCAGCAAGTATTTACAAATATTAAAACTAAACATTATGCAGTACAAATTAAATTATTCACTATTTTCTATTATGGCTCTAACACGCCCGGCCCCTAATTGTGTAGGAATGGGGGCTACATCAATTACTCAAAGCAAATAGAGCCATTCAAATTCTTAGTTTAGTATTCTAAATTCTGAACTTAAACTATGAATGAATTCTCAATCATTCTTTACAGTCCTTAATGTCTGTTCATACTGCTTCCTGCAACAAACATAACTTGGTTACAGGTCTTTCCAGGATGCTGCTCTTCATCTGCACTTGCACACTTCGAACCTGGCCTCTGGAATCCGGCATTGTCTTGATGATGCGGCCTAGCATCCAAGAGCTTCGTGGACCTGAAGGATCCAAAATTAGAACAATGTCATTCACTGCAAAGTTTCTTTTCACCTTGGACCAGCGCTGACGTTCTTGCAGCAAGGGCAAGTACTCTGTGGTCCATCTGTGCCAGAACAGGTCAGGTCAGACAGGTATTGAATCTGTCTCCAACGTCTTCTCCCATACACATCATTCCTCTCAAAGATCCCTGGTGGTACCGCAGGCTTTGCTTTCATCAGCAGTAGATGGTTTGGAATGAGTGGTTCAAGATCATTTGGATCTTCTGACATCTTTGTCAAGGGTCTGCTGTTGATTATGGACTCAACTTCACACAACAGTGTGTGTAATCCATCATCATCCAAAACCTGTTGCTTCAGCAAAGCTCCAAGCACCTTCCTTACCATCTTTATCTGGCGTTCCCAGATGCCTCCTTGGTGGGAGGCACCAGGCAGATTAAAGTTCCATTCAATTCCTCCTTTCAGCATTTCTTCTTTGATCTTGGAGTCATTGATGTTCTGTATAGCTTCTCGCAACTCTCTTTCTGTGCCAATGAAATTTGTTCCATTGTCCGATCAGATAACAGACACCTGCCCTCTTCTACTGATGAAGCGGCGCAATGTGTTGATGCACGCATCGGTGTCTAGAGAGTGTGCAACCTCTATATGGACCGCTCTCATGGTCAAACAAGTAAACAAGACACCATATCTCTTTACCATGGCTCGTCCTCTTTTCACTTGGAACGGCCCAAAATAATCAACCCCAGTAAATGTAAAGGGTGGGTTGTCTGGTATCAGCCTCTGCGCTGGCAAATCTGCCATCTTTTGTTCGCCAGCTTTTGCGTACAGCCTTCGACAGGTGTAGCAATTTGAGGTCATCTTTCTTATGGTAGAGTTTGCATGCAGAATCCAATACTTCTGTCTGAGCTTAGCCAGAACATGGTTCCGTCCACAGTGTCCAACCTGATGGTGAGTATGCTGGAGAATAAGACTGGAAATCTTGAGGTCTTTGTGCAAGATGGCTGGATGCTTAGCCTCCTCTGGCATCGCCGCCCGACATAACCTTCCTCCAACTCTCAACACTCCTTCATCAAGGTATGGATCCAGCTTGTATATGTGGCTGCTCTTTCTGACTTGGTTCTTTCCTTGCAGCAGGGTCTTGATCTCCTCTCCATATTTCAGCTGTTGACTGTAGCGAATCAAATCATGTTCAACATTTGTCAAATCTTCCACAGTGACAGTGAAATCTTTCAGGCTCTCTCTGTACTTCTTCATCTCTTGAGCTATGGCACCCTGCTGTTTGCCATCTGATGCACTGTTTGTCTTTTGCAGTTCTGCTCTTTTGTGGCTCAAGTCCAGCAGGATCCTTTTGTCAACATCTGTTGACTCGAAAGCTGGAAAGCTTCTGCAGATCAACCGTCCATCTTGTCTATCGTTTCAGGTGTTTCTCTGTGATCTCCTCATCCCATCCTGTCCTCTCTTTACAGAGGTCTCTCAGGAGCAGCTTTGCTGGCAATACGAATGGTGACAAGAATCCAAGGGGATCATATACCGAGCCAATGACTGACAAGATGCCTCTTCTTGTAGGGGGTTTGTTCTGCACGTTGATGTTGAAGGAGAATGTGTCAGTTTCAGTACACCAAGTCACTCCCAAGGCCCGTTCCACAGGTAACAGCCCGCTGTCCAAATCCAGAGTCTTGACTTCTGTGGCTCACTCTTGCTCAGGAAGAGATGACAGAAAGGCTCTTGAGTTACTCATCCACTTCGTCAGGTTAAAGCCACCCTTGCTACAGAGTGATTTCAGATCCCTGGCCAATGTGATTGCTTCTTGATCTGTTTCTACTGAAGTCAAGCAATCATCCACATAAAAACTAGTCAGGAGTGTCTGAGCTGCCTTCTCTGTTGTCCCATCCTGTTGATCTTCCACTATTTTTCGAAGAGCAAAGCAGGAGCAGCCTGGCGAAGAGGTAGCGCCAAACAGGTGGAGACACATCCGGTACTCAACTGCCTCTTCCTCCAGACTGCCTTCAGGCCGCCACAGAAATCTCAGGAGGTCTACATCCTTCTCTTGAACTCGGACCTGATAAAACATCGATTCAATGTCAGACATGATGGCAACTGGCTGTCTGCGAAACCTGTTCAGCACTCCAAGAAGAGTGTTAGTGAGGTTTGGTCCTTGAAGTAACTGACCATTCAGGGAAAATCCTTGGTAGGACACATTGCAGTCGAACACCACCCGTATCTTATTCTTCTTGGGGTGATAAACACCATGGTGAGGTATATACCACACCCTTGGTACCACTCCGTCCGGCTGCAACTCATCCTCTGGTACTCATTCAGCATATCCCTTGTCAAGAATGCTGTCCATAAATCCTGTGTAATCGCTGTGAAACTGAGGGTTTTTTGTGAGTTTCCTTTTCAGGCCTAGCAACCTCTCCATTGCTATGCATTTGTTGTCTGGCACCTGAATCTTCTCATCTTTCAGTGGCAATCCTATGTGGTAATGACCACCTTTGAACTCCAAGGACTTCGTCACTGATCGCATGAATTGATGATCCTCCTGAGACATTTCTGTCTTATCCTCATATCTTCTTTCAGGAAAATCTGTGTTAAACTGCTGAACTAGCAAGTCCTCAATGATTTCCACCGATATGCGATTCGCTATGCAGGTTTGCAGAGTGCCAGGAGTCAGGCTTGTGCTATCTTGTCTTGGGCCATTCACGATCCAGCCTAGCACTGTCTGCACCGCATACGGACCGTCATCTCTGCTGTTCAGCACTTTCC
Source organism: Thalassophryne amazonica (assembly GCF_902500255.1). NCBI lineage: Eukaryota > Metazoa > Chordata > Actinopteri > Batrachoidiformes > Batrachoididae > Thalassophryne > Thalassophryne amazonica. The sequence goes on from NC_047104.1 coordinate 74,065,201, forward strand.
ATGGTTCCATGGCTTTATAGGCTTTCACACCTATCAGAAGTCCAACATCTGCTTCCAATGGTGGTAGACAAACCTCAGACAGATAAGGCCACTTACTTAGATCTTGTTGCTTGGGTATGTTACCTTTCTTCACAGGTATGTGTTGCTGTGTCAGCACCCTTGGCAGATCGATGTATGTGGTTCCTTCTAATGCACACACTTCCAAGTCAGTTATGACATGTCCGTGCGTCTTCTTCTGTTGCCCCATGGTACACAGTAAGAAGTCTGTCTTCTTGCCTCTGACATTAAGCTTGTGCATCAGATCTTCTGTACAAAATGTAGTGGTGCTACCAGGGTCTAAAAATGCATACGTCTCCACAATTTTGTCACTTCTCTTGGATTTCACCTTTACTGGTACTACTGATAATATGCACTCGCTGTTGCCGGCCCCAGTAGAGCCACAAGTTTCTTGCTCCAGGGACAGAAGAGCATTCAACACTGTAGGACTGCTAGCATTAGTATTCCCATTAGAACCACTGTCTTCTTTTGTCTTATGCGGTACGGTTGGATGTTTGTAGGCACATTCTGCACACGTCAATCTTCTCTTACAATCTTTACTTAGGTGTCCTTTGTTGAGACATCCATAGCAAAGTCCTTTGCTTTTCAAGAAGTGTATTCTTTCTGGAAACTCCTGTTCTTTAAACTTGTCACATGAGCTGAGTGTGTGTGTCTTCTCACAGTACAGACAAGCCTTTTCTGCAGCGTCAGTGGACTTGACCGTATTCTGCTGTTGCTTTTTCTTAACAGGCTGTGTGCTTTCTTTCACAATGGGGGAAACACCTGTAGCAAAGTTGGCACCTTTCATATCACTCTTCTTAGCGCTCTTTGCAGCTGATTTAGGCTTGGCTTTTGCATCAAAGGTTACATCTTGAATGTCACCGAAGAGTGGGTCATTCATAACTTGTGCGTGAAAATCAATGAAGTCGACTAGGTCTTCAAACCTTGCTCGTCTTTTGTGCCGCACTTGTAAGTCTAACGCAGTGTTCCTCCACCGCTCTTTGAGCTTGTAGGGAAGTTTCGAAATCACTGTTCTCATATTGCTCGGATTGTTCATCTCTTCCATAAATTCAATGTCAGTCATGGTATTTCTACACCCAATGAGATACAGTGCATACGTCTTCAAGCCCTTGGCATCGTCAGCTTTGTTCTGTGGCCATTTAAGTGCTTTGTCAAGATAAGCCGTGGCTATCTTCAGGTCGTTGCCATAATAGTACTGAAGCAGTCTCTTGGCTTCTTTAAGCCCTCTATCTGGCCACATATGTTCACAACTGCAGACAAGGTCTCTCGGTTCGTCACTTGTGTATTGCTCTAAGTAGAACAGTCTATCCTGATCACTTTTTGTCTTTGTTTCTATTGCATTTTCAAATGCCCTCATAAAGGATCTGTATTCAAGTGGATCTCCAGAGAACACCGGAACCTCTCTTTGAGGCAGCTGGGATAAGCTTTGTTGCATGACTAGTAGCTCTGTTACTTCATTCTGGCGTTGCATTATCCTATGAAGGTCCCTCTCAGGGCCACTAGGCTGTGGGTTACTGGAGCCAGGCATTGGCTTAGCTGATGCACTTGTCTTACTGCGTGCGCCAGATGTCTATACCAATGCCCTCGGCTGAGGTACAGGTTCTCTTTCCTCTTTCAATGTGAAATCAGAAAAAACAGTTCTGTTCATATTCCTGTGTGGCTGATAGTGACCACTCATGCCATTACGAGTCTCTTCATATTCATTTAGTATCTCCAATCTGGCAGTAGAAGCTGCAAGCTCTGCCTCCATCTCAACATCTTCACATTTGGCCTTTAACTTTAATTCTTCAGCATCTATTTCTTGTTTTTTCTTTAATGCATCTGCACGCGCTAGCAATGCTGCATGCTCTGCCTTGGCCTTAACACGTGCTGAGCTAGTTGTAGATCGTGCTGTAGAGCTGTGTCTACTTCTAGCACCAAGTGTGAAAGTGGCTGACACACTGTCTTGTGGCTTAATACCATCATTCAAATCCTCTTCAATATGTCCTTTTCATGTTTCAGAGACCAATGTTTCAGTTTCAGCCATAAATTTCTCAAATGCTTCATATTTAGGATAATACCAATTTGACTGGTCATCTTCTCTTTCAGTTTCAGGTAAATTCTGAATTACTTCATCATTGGCATCTTTAAATTAACATAATATGCGATGAAAGCCATGTGACATTTCAGTTTTAATTATTTCCACATTATCTTCAACTTCTTTCATTTGCTGAATATCACGTATCTTGCGAGTGAGCAATGCCAATTTCCCTTGTCTCCTATTGCGCAGCCTGTTCAACTTGTCTTCTTTGGCTGATTCTGTGGGCTTAGGCGCCCTCTTCTGGCTAGCAGTGGAATCCATGTTTTCATTTGCTAAGTCATCTGCCATTTTGGCTATTTTATGCTAGTGCACATCAACTGTCTGCATTCACTGGAACTTCGACAATTTTTCTGTCTTCTAAATGTTCACAAATCCTCTTGTGATAAGACACATTCAGAGTGCAACAAGCATTCAAATATCAAGCTTCTTATGAAAACGAGTTCAGCATTACTTTCCAATAGCAACTGTAATGGGCAAGGTTAATTCAATTCAATTCAATTTTTTTTTTATATAGCGCCAAATCACAACAAACAGTTGCCCCAAGGCGCTTTATATTGTAAGGCAAGGCCATACAATAATGATGTAAAACCCCAACGGTCAAAACGACCCCCTGTGAGCAAGCACTTGGCTACAGTGGGAAGGAAAAACTCCCTTTTAACAGGAAGAAACCTCCAGCAGAACCAGGCTCAGGGAGGGGCAGTCTTCTGCTGGGACTGGTTGGGGCTGAGGGAGATTACTGTAAGGTTACTGTAGCATGCTCATCTTAGCATTCAGACATGAAAGGCATTTTTCCGCATCTATCGTCGTCTTCAACATTCCAAAGGTAACGACCAGTAGAACAGTCCACTTCAATGAAATTCTGTTTACCTCCCTTTAGAATGCAGTCGGGTAGATGAAGGCTCCGTTTTGTCTCTAGAAGCAACTTCTGTTCCACCACGAGTCGTCCATGAGCCAGTCTTTGACTAATGTAGGTGCAGTTTCTTCAACTCTTGTTTTATGACTAGTTCTTTGAGCTTAAGTCTATGACGCGAGACTTCTGTTAAAGTTCAAACTGTTTCACTAAAGAAAACCGTTCACATTACAGAGATAAAAAAAAAGGGTAAAATCAAACTGAAAGTTTCTCCATTGTAGTCACGTCTTGTCTCGGTCAAAGACTGCTGCGCTCTGACCTTCTTCGTCACTCAAACAGTTTTTACTTCAGAAAAGAGTGACATCATGCATATCTTAATAAAATTAAGCAATATTAAACTTAAGAAAATAACATTACTAAATAAGTAGCAGCAAGTATTTACAAATATTAAAACTAAACATTATGCAGTACAAATTAAATTATTCACTATTTTCTATTATGGCTCTAACATTATCTATTGTCCACCTGGTCGTTACTGTGAGTTTCTTTGTGATTTTTCAGACATTTTGTCTGACTTAGTGCTTAGCTCAGATAAGATAATTATAGTGGGTGATTTTAACATCCACATAGATGCTGAGAATGACAGCCTCAACACTGCATTTAATCTATTATTAGACTCAGTTGGCTTAGCTCAAAATGTAAATGAGCCCACCCACCACCTTAGCCACACTTTAGATCTTGTTCTGACATATGGCATAGAAATTGAAGACTTAACAGTATTCCCTGAAAACCTCTTTTTGTCTGATCATTTCTTAATAACATTTACATGTACTTAATGGACTACCCAGCAGTGGGGAATAAGTTTCATTACAACAGAAGTCTTTCTGAAAGAACTGTAACTAGGTTTAAGGATATGATTCCTTCTTTGTTATGTTCTTCAATGCCATATACCAACACAGTGCAGAGTAGCTACCTAAACTCTGTGAGTGAGATAGATTATCTCGTCAATAGCTTTACATCCTCATTGAGCACAACTTTGGATGCTGTAGCTCCTCTGAAAAAGACAGCCTTAAATCAGAAGTGCCTGACTCCGTGGTATAACCCACAAACTCGCAGCTTAAAGCAGATAACCCGTAAGCTGGAGAGGAAATGGCGTCTCACTAATTTAGAAGATCTTCATTTAGCCTGGAAAAAGAGTCTGTTGCTCTATAAAAAGCCCTCTGTAAAGCTAGGACATCTTACTATTCATCACTAATTGAAGAAAATAAGAACAACCCCAGGTTTCTTTTCAGCACTGTAGCCAGGCTGACAAACAGTCAGAGCTCTATTGAGCCGAGTATTCCTTTAACTTTAACTAGTAATGACTTCATGACTTTCTTTGCAAATAAAATTTTAACTATTAGAGAAAAAAGTATTCATAACCATCCCAAAGACATATCTTTATGTTCGACTGCTTTCAGTAATGCTGGTATTTGGTTAGACTCTTTCTCTCCAATTGTTCTGTCTGAGTTACTTTCATTAGTCACTTCCTCCAAACCATCAACATGTCTATTAGACCCCATTCCTACCAGGCTGCTCAAGGAAGCCCTACCGTTAATTAATACTTCGATCTTAAATATGATCAATCTATCTTTATTAGTTGGCTATGTACCACAGGCTTTTAAGGTGGCAGTAATTAAACCATTACTTAAAAAGCCATCACTTGACCTAGCTATCTTAGCTAATTATAGGCCAATCTCCAACCTTCCTTTTCTTTCAAAAATTCTTGAAAGGGTAGTTGTAAAACAGGTAACTGATCATCTGCAGAAGAATGGTCTATTTGAAGAGTTTCAGTCAGGTTTCAGAATTCATCATAGTACAGAAACAGCATTAGTGAAGGTTACAAATGATCTTCTTATGGCCTCAGACAGTGGACTCATCTCTGTGCTCGTCCTGTTAGACCTCAGTGCAGCTTTTGATATTGTTGACCATTACAATTTGTTCATGTAAATGGGGAGTCTTCTTCATGGACTAAGGTTAATTATGGAGTTCCACAAGGTTCTGTGCTAGGACCGATTTTATTCACTTTATACATGCTTCCCTTAGGCAGTATTATTAGAAAGCATTGCTTAAATTTTCATTGTTACGCAGATGATACCCAGCTTTATCTATCCATGAAGCCAGAGGACACACACCAATTAGTTAAACTGCAGGAATGTCTTTCAGACATAAAGACATGGATGACCTCTAATTTCCTGCTTTTAAATTCAGATAAAACTGAAGTTATTGTACTTGGCCCCACAAATCTTAGAAACATCGTGTTTAACCAGATCCTTACTCTGGATGGCATTACCCTGACCTCCAGTAATACTGTGAGAAATCGTGGAGTCATTTATGATCAGGATATGTCCTTCAATGCGAATATTAAGTAAATATGTAGGACTGCTTTTTTGCATTTGCGCAATATCTCTAAAATTAGAAAATTCTTGTCTCAGAGTGATGCTGAAAAGCTAATTCATGCATTTATTTCTTCTAGGCTGGACTATTGTAATTCATTATTATCAGGTTGTCCTAAAAGTTCCCTGAAAAGCCTTCAGTTAATTCAAAATGCTGCAGCTAGAGTACTGACAGGGACTAGAAGGAGAGAGCATATTTCACCCATATTGGCTTCTCTTCATTGGCTCCCTGTTAATTCCAGAATAGAATTTAAAATTCTTCTTCTTACTTAAAGGTTTTGAATAATCAGGTCCCATCTTATCTTAGGGACCTCATAGTACCATATCACCCCAATAGAGCACTTCGCTCTCAGACTGCAGGCTTACTTGTAGTTCCTAGGATTTGTAAGAGTAGAATGGGAGGCAGAGCCTTCAGCTTTCAGGCTCCTCTCCTGTGGAACCAGCTCCCAATTCGGATTAGGCAGACAGACACCCTCTCTACTTTTAAGATTAAGCTTAAAACTTTCCTTTTTGAAAAAGCTTATAGTTAGGGCTGGATCAGGTGCCCCTGAACCATCCCTTAGTTATGCTGCTATAGACTTAGACTGCTGGGGGGTTTCCCATGATGCACCCAGTGTTTCTTTTTATTCACCTCTTTTTGCTCTGTATGTACCACTCTGCTTTTAATCATTGGTGATTGATCTCTGCTCTCTTCCACAGCATGTCTTTTTCCTGATTCTCTCCCCTCAGCCCCAACCAGTCCCAGCAGAAGACTGCCCCTCCCTGAGCCTGGTTCTGCTGGAGGTTTCTTCCTGTTAAAAGGGAGTTTTCCTTCCCTCTGTCGCCAAGTGCTTGCTCATAGGGGGTCGTTTTGACCGTTGGGGTTTTTCTGTAATTATTGTATGGCTTTTGCCTTACAATATAAAGCGCCTTGGGGCGACTGTTTGTTGTGATTTGGCGCTATATAAATAAAATTGATTTGATTTGATTTGATTTGATATACAGAGAGAGAGTATCACAACCTTTCAAAGTATTGTTTTGCTGTTTCCCTAAATAGAGGACTGGGTAGGGGAGGGGTCCTCGAGTCAGAACATTTAAAAAAATGGATGTCAAAGAGGAGAAGCTATGGGAGGTGGGATGGGGGGAGAGAGGGTGAAATTTACATTTATCCAAGGGACAGGGCCTTTAAAACCTGATGTCAAAGAAGAGCTAAAAATAGGAGGGGTCAGCAGGAAAGAGTAGAAGTCATCCTCAGTAGGGTCCCTTCATACAGAGAGTAACGACAACTGAGAATACACTGGCATTTTGGGGCCAATTGCGTGGAACCACTGAGCCGGCACATTGTGGACAGCGCACTAAGCTACGTGTATATAATGCAACATTGCACAAACAAGGAGCAGGTCAGGGAGAAGGGTGAATGCTATTTTGTGTGTGTGTGTTTGTTTAAACTGTTTTGAGATATGTAGGCTGATGAGTATGAGCTCCATTATGTTCCAGATTGTAGGGTGACCATATTTTGATTACCGAAAATCAGGAGACACAGCCTGGCAATGAGATACTCAAGTGATAGTTGAAGTTTACTCAGTTTAATAGCCCAATGAAAAACAATGAAAACCAGGACATTTTCATCACTTTCAAAAACAAACCCAGGAAAGCCCAGGACAGGATGTGAAAATAGGACATGTCCTGGGAAAACAGGACATTTGGTCACCCCCCCCCCCCCCCACACACACACACACATACTCTTCTTCAATCGCTTAGTCCAATTAAGGGTCGCAGGGGGCTGGAGCCAATCCTAGCAGTCATAGAGCGTGAGGTGGGGTACACCCAGGACAGGACGCCAGTCTGTCACGGAGCCACAAACAGACAAATGCACACATTCACACCCACTCGCACACCTACGGACAATTTCAAGATTCCAATCCACCTAACCTGCATGTCTTTGGATGTGGGTCACCATACAATAAAGGGAATGAACACAAAAGGTTTTGTAGTCAAATTGATATTAAACTGAATAACATGCAGAAAGAGGAACAGAATCGAGGTGCCACCCACGAACCTCTAACAGCAGTCGCTGGGCATTTAGAAAATACAGGCCCATTTGCTGAGCCAGCCCGAATGTAGTGTGCAGGACACCACTGTCAAGGTGCGGTCAAGGTGTTGAAAGCTCAAAGGGCAGTCAGTGTGTTGTGTCCGCCCCCGAGCAACACGAATGGCGCGCAAGTGTGTCACACTTTTTTTTATATCTTTGTTTATATTGCCCTCCTTTGCCTGAGTTTGTGTAAGAGACCCATTCATGCTCTGACCAAGTTGGTGCCTGTGTCTTCTTGTTTCCTGTTTTTTGTCCAGTCTTGTGTCTTGTCACTGTAGTAGTTAATGACCCCTATGTAATGTAGTCTGATGTTGTATTCTAAGTTCCTATGATGTTTCGTGTGTTCTTATTGAAAACTGTTTATTCATTTTTACATCAGTCTGCCAGGGACTACAGACGGAAATTAGCCTATAGGGCCTTTCACATTGAATACTTCAGGCCAATCCGTCAACGCTTCCATCGGATGCATTTCCAATGCGTCTGATGCATCTGACGCGTGACGTCAGATGTATCGCTTTGGAAGTGGCAAGGGGGCGGAGATTGCTACGTCACACTCTGGCTGTTTCCACAACCTGAAAAAAGTTCAGCGATCGCCATCTTGAATTTGTGTCGCCTGAACCACAAAAAAGCTTTAAAAAACAGCAGTAGAACAATTCTCCCATCACCCTGCTGGGAGAAGCTTTTTTCAGCTACTTTTTGGAGTGACGCCGACCGAGAGAGGACTGACGACTTGGTGGGATATCAATCGAACCGCGACAGCGGGGCGACCTGCACAGAGAAGCCGGCCTTCAGGCATCATTCCTGGGCAGACCGAGGCAGGCAGCTGGGGGGATGGAGCAAACCCACTCAGTCCGAAATCTCCCACTTTTTGGATATATGCGAAGTCCCAGTTTGCCCAACGGAGTTTAGTTCTGTAGCTTTATCGAGGTGAGAATAATGTAAAAATAAAAAGTGACGTTTACTGAACTGCTGTGAAGGTTTAATGATCGGCTAACATTAGCATAGCCATTTAGCACAGTTGATCTGAGTGAACGCTTTAATTTGTAAATGGTTCAGTCTTTTTTATTTTTACCAAATGAAGCTACAGCTTTTTTCAGACACCACAAAAGCTCAACTTTAAATAACTTATTTTTTCGGGCGTTTTTTTTTTTCCATCGTTTTTTTTTCCCATTTTTTTTCCTTTTTTATATATAAACTGTTTAGTGTTTCTTTATATTTAAATAAATATTTTTATTTGTCCCAATCAGGAACATTTGCTGTGCAGACAACCAAACTTCCATTGATGAGCTGAACACCACGAAGTCCAGTCGAAAGAAAACATCTCTGCTCTTCAAAATAGGACAAAAGTGTCTTCAGCAACACCAAAGCTGCAGAAGAGACCTTCATCTGGTCCCAAGAATCCAGCAGAACATCACCTGCTTCTAAATAAAAGGCTTCTAAATAAAAGGCTCTTTCAACAGCAACTATTTTATTATTTTTTAAAAAGCTGTTTCATTTTATATTTTAACAATAAATTAATGGATCATTAAAAATGTCCACGAATCAAAGTCCAAAGACATTTGCACAGGTAGAAGCTCTCCACTTATTGCGCTCAAATTCATATTTTAGAAATGACTCTGTCCTGATAACAACATTAAAGGCAATAACATATTTTGGCGAAATTACAAGTTGAAATTACCATTAAAAAAATTCATCATGAGGTTTATGTCACAGAAATCCTACTTTACAATCACACTGCAGTCATTGTTAAATTATTTCCTGTTGCATTTATAATAAACATATGTATTTATTTAGTGTCTGTTTTTCTGGTTGAAATGAGATATAAATAATCTACTAGATGTTGTGTGTTGGGGGGGTTTGGCTGGACATTTTGGTGTTCTTTTCTTTTCTTTGCTCTCCAGGTGGTATGCAAACTGAGTTATTGTCTGTGGAGAAGGTGCTGGCAGAAGAGTCCTTCACCCTCATCAACGTGATATGCAGCACCTGTGGATGATGCTCACGTGCAACCTTAAAGACTTTCAGCTGAAGCAGATAATGAGATGGCGTTCTGCATTTAAGCCATGTGTGATTCAAGCAGAATTGCCGGGAACTCGACCTTGTGATGTTCCTTTGTGAGACGCCGAGGACCGCGCCTGGGTTTGACACATCGTGCTTGTGAAGGAGGACGGGTGAGGGACACATGCTGTCAGCACACATCAGAGGTGATTTGATTGTCTGAATAATTGTTAACAGTAATTTGGTATTTTGTTACGCAGTATATGTGAATATTGATGAGAGTTGTGCAGCTCGCTTCTCACGGCCGTGGCGTGTGGACAGATGATCCTCCACCTGTTGTGAGAAGCTGCTCATTTACATAAAGCTTAAATTCAGACCTGAATGTGTTGCTGATAGTGTGTGCCTTTGAAGGATATTAGTTGTAGCTGCTGACTTACCTCACCTTTTCTATCCTTCACAGAGTCGGTTTGTCGTGTCCACCTGGGGGGTGTTTGGCGGTGAACGTGGGTCCAGAGGCGCCGGGTTTCGATCCCTTTGGGCGCTGGAGAGCGCGCCGTCCTTCACTCCGCCAGACAGACACGTTTTATGTTTGTACACCGAGTATTGCACAAAAGGGGGAAAATAAATTGTTTTGTTATTGGAACCGCTTTTTGGTTATTTTAGCACTGGGTTCAGTCAGACGCAGGTCCGCTCCTCAACCCGCATCGACACATAACACTAGACTTAAAAAAAATGTACAAATTTCCATGTTATTTTGTCTAAAAATAAATGTCCGAGGTTCCTTATGTTAAACAAGAAATTATCTAATCTGAAATAACAGGTGGTTTTAATTTACAGAAGAAAGGTTTCCAAAGAACCATTTATTGATTTATTTAGCTATTTTAATTACAAGTGTTCTAACCTTTTTTTAACAGTAATCAGAAATTCTGAGGTAACAAACAACAACAACAAAAAATATTTCCAAGGATTTTTCTTCAGAAACTGCTCTATAAATGAGCAGTCCTGTGACATGTATGTTTTGCAAAGATCAGTGGTTTCTGCACCAATCCGTTTTGTAGAGATCAGTGGTTTCTACACCGATTCATTTTGTAGAGATCAGTGGTTTCTGCCACTAGTCTTCCGTGTTTTGGCCCAACGCGTTGTTCCGATTGGTCAACACAAAGGTACATCACAGCTCAGAGCATCGAAAGTTGGACTGGATTGAACTTTGACTGCGTCAGCCTGCTGACAAGCGGCAATGCGCGCTCCTATCAGAAGCGTCGGTTTAGCTCGGCTTTTGACGCAAAGCTTCTGACGCATCTAAAAAGCAACGCTTCTCATTGAAAATAATACTTTTTAGACCGATTTTTGATGCATTTGACGCATCTGACGTATTCAGTGTGAAAGGCCCATATGGCTACAATCTGACACATTTACATATTCACATCTTCATTAATATGTACTGTCTCTTTTAAATAAATAAATGAGAAATGACAGAAGCAATCTTGGCCTGAAAATGGCTCACCAAGTCACGTGACTGTATTTTTTTCACATTATCATGTGTATAAAGGGACTAACTAATCCTTAGTAATGTCGTTTCACTCCAGTTTGTGTTGACTAAAGCCCCTTTCACACCGGGCCTACTTCGAGTTGCATAAGCTGCATATCTAATAACGCAGGAATGTCTGCATCAGTTGCGCGCAGCAGGAGGGGAGACGCTTGAGGAGGTGAGAGCGTAGAGGAGCTGCACGCAGGCTGTAATGAGTAGGTGTGCACTCTGATTTCTCTTCTAGTTTATATTTCTTCCTGTGACCACACACATGTGAACTGTCTGTGAGTGGACGTGGAGATGTCCTCTGTGAGGAGTTATACTGGGTGTGGACATTTCCTGTCGCTGGCAATCAGTCTGTGAGCAGGACTTAATAGACTTTATTTAACACAATCGTGAGAGAACTTGAGGAGGTGAGAGCGATGAGCTGCAGTAAGGCTGTAATGAGCATTTTTTTTTCCTTTAATTATTCACATGTGCTCTTTGAGCGGTGTAGTTTTACTGCATTGTGTACACGGTATAAAAAGTTTGACAACAATCCTGCGTGATTTATAGCTGGGCAACAATGGAGCACAGCAGGAATGATAAATTGGCGTCGTGTAACGTTATATTGTGTGGGTGTGGCATCCAGTCAAGTTAAGTACTTGTGAGAAAACTACTTCCTTTCTGCGTCCTGTGCTTCACACCAAAAAAATTAAATGTTTAATTTTTTGCATCCGTTTCACGTCACCCTTTGAGCAATGACCCTGACATTTAGTTTGACTACTTTTAACTATTCCTGTATATCAGTTTTTGCAACACATTCCCAAAAAAAAAAAAAAAATGTTGGGATAGGTGTAATTTATGGTTGGTAATGAAGGCTGCTATGACAACCAGGGGTGCTGAGAAGGGGAGAATAAGGAGAAGGATTGTAGGGGCTCAGGATTGACAGGAGCCCAGAGAGGCCCCGAATACAATTATAATACTGATAAAATAATATGGGGGGTGGCCCAGTAAAATTAGTTTTCATAGTGCCCAAAATCCCTGGCGGTGCCCGGGATTTTGGGGCAAGCATTGAGGCTATGTTGCAACAGAATAGATTACGATGGCATGGACATGAGGCTAGAATGGATGCCCATCATCTACCCAAACAGCTTCTCTTTGATGAGCTATCTACACTACATGATCCAGAAATGTTGACACTCCAAAGAAGAGCTTTATGGCCCCTTCACACATAACACGAAGTTGGGCAAATGAGGCTGAAACAGGCCGAAAAAGGCAGAAAAAGGCCGAAATGGGGAACCCTAAAAATTCTAGCCACTGTTAGCAGGGACAGACAGTCAGACAGCTGTGTACGATCCCACGGTGACAGTTTTGTGTACACGAGTGCAACCACGTGAGAGGTGTGATATCACATCGCACTCACACAGCAGCAGAAGCAATTAAATGTACAAATGTTCATGAATTGAAGAAAATGTGTAAGGACCAAATAATGAGAGAGCACAGAACATTATAAGAACAATGAATGTACTGTATAAATGTAAGACAATCATGTTATGGGTAATGATGTTTAACTGATGCTTGTTGACTTGACGGTCTGTGTTGGAATTGAGGAAACAAATGGATTTGGTTTTGTCTGTTAAAATATTCACTTCCTGTTATAAAGAGCAGACAATACAAGAATTATTGTCCTTCTGTTCCTTTTTGTTCATGAACCATGGCTATGGACGTAAACAAGGAGAAAAACCAAATGATCCGCACCGCCACAGTGCTCCCAGACAGAAAATTTTTATTTAACAGAAAATGAATGTAACGTTTAGGGCAAGAGCCCTTTGTCAGACGACGAAGGGCGTAAACAAGGAATTAATGAACTGTCATATGAAAGAGTTGGTGTGCTCACATCATGAACACATCAGCCTGCCACACAGAGGGTCCGCGCATCCAGCTGTCTCTGGCCAATCGGCACTCCGAAGGACACTGCATCATGTGGACTATAACTCATGTAGTGGACCTGACATTTACCTCGCTAGCTGGCCATTCACATGATCAGATTGATATTTTCACATGGGGCAGCTTGGCTGATGGTGTCTGCAGTGCACACTGAGGCGCAGCTGAGCACGTTCCAAAGGTGATATGTGTTTTTATTTTTCACCATGTCATGAGAGCTTGCCGACATATGTGCATCACAGTGGCATGTTGAGAGGTGATGTTCTTCATGGCACGATATGTGTTCTCCAGTTGCGATGACACGGCGGTCAGGTCCGACACACCCCCTTGTCTGAAGGAGCAAAGGGCTGAATGGGCTCATGGCTCCAGGATATGGGGCAAATGTGCTGCCCACACTGGTCTTAATTTAATTTAACCTTCATTTAACAAGGTTAGTCCCATTGAGATCAAGATCTCTTTTGCAAGGGAAACCTGGACAATTATAAAGTTTCCAAACACCTAACCTGCATGTCTTTAAATGTGGGAGGAAACCAGAGCACCTGGAGGAAACCCACACAAACACGGGGAGAACATGCAAACTCCACAGACAAAGGTCACAGGTGGTAATGGATCTCATAACCTTCTTGCTGTGAGGCAACATTGTTAACCACTAAGCTACCGTGCTGCTGGTTTGTCAGTCAGGCTGTCACATGATGGACGGACTACGTGGACATTGTGATCGCATATCACATGAGGTACAGTGGTCCGGTGAACTGTTTTTATTTTTCACCATGTCATGAGAGCCTGCCGACACGTACATCGCGATGGCATGTTGAGAGGTGATGTTTTTCATGACATGATATGTCAGGTACGACATGATGATCGCCTTGGTGAAAGCGTATCATCTGATGGCTTCGGTGCACCCGCATGTGCTGGTATCATTTGATTGCCTCAGTTGGCACGCCTGGGCCATGATTATCAGCGAACGCGTGTCAATTGATGGGGCTGTCCGGTTGGATGGTGCACTGGCTCTTTGACCGATAGCTGGGTTTTTGTTTTTACCTGTTGTGGTTGTGTGGGCACTCTGCTGGCTGGTGATTCCAGTGATGGGCACAGCTAACCAAAAATTTAGCTTCAATAACCAATAATCAGCTAAGTGAAAAGTTAACTTTTATAATGCTAAACTGAAAATCCACTAAAAAATTTAGGCAAAGCTACAGCTAACCGATAACACTCAACTACTGACAGGCCAGTTTTGAGTTTAAACACCGGCAATGCTTCCAATTAGAATCAAAGACGATCACAAACCCAACACAACCAATGAGTCAGCGCTTCAGTCTTTGTGCACCCTGCCCACTGCCGTAAAGAAGAGTCATTTCCATTCACAGGCTACAGCAGTTCAGCCTTGAGGTCAAAGTCCTCAAAAGGAAAGCAGGTTTGACTTATGGTTTTCATTTATAAGCCAAATTAATCCAGATAGTTTAACTACATTAATGACAATTCTGTCATTTGTACAAAGTTAAACTCTAACACATATCTTTTAATTTTAAATAATGCACTAATTCTGAAGTTTTGAACATTAACACACACAGATGCCAAACTGCATTATGGGTAAACTGAGCCTCAATTTCAATTCAATTTATTCACTTTATATAGCACCAAATCACAACAGAGTCACCTCAAGGTGCTTCACACAAAACAATTCAGAAAACAAAATAAAATAAAAGATTAAAAAGCATAGTAAAAGAGTAAAAAAGTAAAAAGCATAGTAACATAAAATGCTAGTATGTAATATGCCATCCAGTAGATGGGTCAAAATGCATAGAACACTGCCATGTACTGATGGCATTGTGAATGACGTCCGGTTATATCACAAAGTTATTGCTGCCTGGCTGAATCACAACTTAAACAGAATTTTCAGTTTTGCAAATGCCTTTTTTAACAAATGAAAAAAATACATATTTTACAAATACACATTTATTTGTGAAAACCAACACACACATTCAGCTTTGTGTTGGTTAAAATAATCAACCAATCAGTGATCGCAGGCTTAGTTTACTCATAATGCAGTTTGGCATCTGTGTTTGTTAATGTTGAAAACTTCAGAATTAGTGCATTATTTTAAAATTAAAAGATATGTGTTCTATTTTCACTTTGTACAAAGACAGAGTGGCAGAATTGACATTAATGTAGTTAAATTATCTGGATTAATTTGGTTTATAAATCAAAACCATAGGTCAAACCTGCTTTCCTTTTGAGGACTTTAGCCTCACAGCTGGACTGCTGAATGCTGTAAAGGGTAATGACTTTTGGTATTTTGTTTTTTGGTAGCAGCCTGGCAGCCAGGCCGAGAGTTGAGCTCAGCTCTTCTTACCTACCTCACTGCTGCAAAATACATAGCAGACAAGAGCCAACATGGTTTATATGTTATGTGTCGACGCGGGTTGAGGAGCGGACCTGCGTCAGACGGAACCCAGCGCTACAAATAACCAGAAAAGCGGTTCCAAAAACAATATATTTATTTCACCCGCTGTGCTTAAAAGGTGTAAAAACAAAAATAGCGTCCTTCTGGTGGAGTGACTGTTGGTACGCTCTCCAGCGCCCGCAAGGATCAAAGCCCGGCGCTCCTGGACCCACTACCACCGCCAAACACTCCCCAGGTGGACACGACAAACTGACTCTCTGTGAAGCAAAGAAGAGGAAGAGATGAGGTAAGTCAGCAGTTACAACAATAACTTTCAAAAGACACACGCTATCAGCAACACATTCAGGTCTGTATCTTTTTAACTTTATACAAATGAGCAGCTTCTCACAACAGGTGGAGGATCACTTATCCGCGCGCCACAGCAGTGAGAAGCAAGCTGCACAATTCTCATCACAATTCAAGTATACTGTGTAACAAAACACCAAGTTACTATCAACAATTAGTCAAACACTTAATCACCTTTGATGTGTGCTGACAGCATGTGTCCTCACCCTTCCTTGCTTCAAGGGCTCGATGTGTCAAACCCAGGCGCGGTCCTCAGCGTCTCACAAACGAACATCACAAGGTCGAGTTCCCGGCAGTTCTGCTTGAATCACACATGCCTTAAATGCAGAACGCCATCCAATTATCTGCTTCAGCTGAAAGTCTTTAAGGTTGCATGTGAGCACCAGTCACAGGTGCTTCACATGATGTTGATGAGGGTGAGGACTCTTCAGCCAGCACCTTCTCCACAGAAGAATCAGTTTCCATGCCACCTGAAGAGCAAAGAAAAGAAAAGAACACCAAAACATCCAGCCACACCCCCCAACACACAACATTATAAATGTTTTTCACTGTTACTAACTAGCGTTAGTGGTCTAAAAGTTATTGGAACTAAATTTATCAAAAGCTAATTAGTCTTCTGATGGTTTTTGAAGGTAGCTGAAAAGATAATCTGCTAACAGGGGTGTTGTGTCCGCTTGGGGGCGGACACAACACACTGACTGCCCTTTGAGCTTTCGACACCTCGATCGCACCTTGACAGTGGTGTCCTGCACACTACATTCGAGCTGGCTCCGCAAATGGGGGCTCCACAAATGGGCCCACATTTTCTAAATGCCCAGCGACTGCTGTTGGAAGTTTGTGGGTGGCACCTCGATTCTGGCCAAGTGTGGGTTGAATGGGCATTTGGCGCCATTCACCATCACTCGGTCACGGGTGTGAAGGCTAGCTCAGTCACCATATTTGGCCAGGATTAGATGTAGCCGATCTTTTTATGCATCCCCTCGACCGTGGTCCGAATGCTCCGACCTGTGTATGACATGCTGTATGAATGTTGCGACCATGGTCAGATGGCAGTATGACCTCATTGTGACGCCGTGCGATTGGGTTTCCAGCACGAGCGGTGATGGGTCAGACTAAGGCAGTTCAGAACCTCCATGACCAGTAAAAAATCAAGGACCGAGACATCGCCCGGTATGGCGGAGCCGGTGCCCCACCCTGGAGCGAGGCCCGGGGTTGGGGCATGCACGCGAGCGCTGGGTGGTCGGGCCTTAGCCCATGGGGCCCGGCCGGGCTCAGCCCGAAAGAGCGATGTGGGCCCGCCCTCCTGTGGGTTCACCACCTGCAGAGGGGGCCATGGGGGTCAGGTGCAGAGAGGATTGGGTGGTGGTCGAGGGCGGGTGGCCCGGCGGCCCGGTCCATGCTCACAGCCCCTGGCTGTTGGGATGTGGAATGTCACCTCGCTAGGGGGGGAAGGACCCTGAGCTTGTGCGGGAGGTTGAGAGATACCGACTAGAGATAGTCGGGCTCACCTCCACGCACAGCTTGGGATCTGGTACCCAACTCCTGGAGAGGGGCTGGACGCTTCATTTTTCTGGCGTTGCCCACGGGGAGAGGCAGAGAGCTGGGGTCGCATTACTTATTGCTCCCCAGCTTAGTCGCCATGTGTTTGAGTTCACTCCGGTGAACGAGAGGGTCGCGTCCCTACGCCTTCGGGTCGGGGACAGGTCTCTCACCGTTGTCCCGGCCTACAGGCCGAGCGGCAGTGCAGAGTACCCGACCTTCCTGGAGTCCCTGGAAGGTTACTAGATAGTGCTGCGACTGGGGACTCCATTGTTCTCCTGGGGGATTTCAATGCCCACGTGGGCGATGACAGTGAGACCTGGAGGGGGGTTATCGGGAAGCACGGCCTCCACAATCTGAATCCGAGTGGTGTTCAGTTGTTGGACGTCTGTGCTAGTCACAGTTTGTCCATCATGAACACCATGTTCGAGCACAAGGGTGTCCATAAGTGCACGTGGCACCAGGACACCCTGAGCCGGAGGTCGATGATTGACTTTGTAGTCGTATCATCTGACCTTCGGCCACGTGTGTCGGACACTTGAGTGAAGAGAGGGGCAGAGCTGTCGACCGATCACGACCTGATGGTGAGTTGGATCCGCTGGGAGGGGAGGAAGCCGGTCAGACCTGGCAGGCCCAAATGTATCGTGAGGGTCTGCTGGGAACGACTGGCGGAACCCTCTGTCAGCGAGGTCTTCAACTCCCACCTCCGGGAGAGCTTCTCCCAGATCCCGGGGGAGGTTGGAGACATGGAGTCTGAGTGGACCATGTTCTCCACCTCCATTGTCGATGCGGCCACTCGTAGCTGTGGTCACAAGGTCTCTGGTGCCTGTCGTGGCGGCAATCCCCGAACCCGGTGGTGGACACCGGACGTAAGGGATGCCGTCAAGCTGAAGAAGGAGTCTTACTTATCTTTGTTGGTAGGTGGGACCCCAGAGGCAGCTGACAGGTACCAGAAGGCCAAGCATGCCGCAGCCCGTGCGGTCGCAGAGGCAAAAACTCGGGTCTGGGAGGAGTTCGGGGAGGCTATGGAGGAGGACTATCGGTCGGCCTCGAAGAGATTCTGGCAAACCGTCCGATGCCTCAGGAGGCGGAAGCAGCTCTCCACCAACACTGTTTACGGTGCGGGTGGGGAGCTGTTGACCCTGACTGGGGATGTTGTCGGGCAGTGGAAGGAGTACTTCAAGGATCTCCTCAATCCCATCGTCACATCTTCCGAAGAGGAAGCAGAGACTGGGGACTCGGAGGCGGACTCATCCATTACCCAGGCCGAAGTCACCAAGGTGGTTAGAAAGCTCCTCGGTGGCAGGGCTCTTGGGGTGGATGAAATCCGTCCTGAGTACCTTAAGTCTCTGGATGTTGTGAGACTATCTTGGCTGACACGCCTCTGCAACATTGCGTGGCGATCGGGGACAGTGCCTCTGGATTGGCAGACCGGGGTGGTGGTCCCTCTGTTTAAGAAGGGGGACCGGAGGGTGTGTTCCAACTATAGGGGGATCACACTCCTCACCCTCCCCGGTAAGGTCTATTCCAGAGTACTGGAAAGGAGAATTTGACCGATGGTCGAACCTTGGATTCAGGAGGAGCAGTGTGGTTTTCGTCCTGGTCGCGGCACACTGGACCAGCTCTACACGCTCCATTGGGTGCTCGAGGGTTCATGGGAGTTCGCCCAACCAGTCCACATGTGTTTTGTGGATCTGGAGAAGGCGTTCAACCGTGTCCCTCGGGGCACCCTGTGGGGAGTGCTCAGGGAGTACGGGGTCCAGGGTCCTTTGCTAAGGGCTATCCGGTCCCTGTACGACCGCAGCAGGAGCTTGGTTCGCATTGCCGGTAGTAAGTCAAACCTGTTTCCAGTGCATGTTGGCCCCACCAATTCTGTTCATTATTTTTATGGACAGAATTTCTAGGCGCAGCCAGGTTGTAGAGGGGTTCTGGTTTGGGAACCACAGAATCTCGTCTCTGCTGTTTGCGGACGATGTGGTTCTGTTGGCTTCGTCAAATCAGGACCTTCAGCATGCACTGGGGCAGTTTGCAGCCAGTGTGAAGCGTCCGGGATGAAAATCAGCACCTCCAAATCCGAGGCCATGGTTCTTGACCGGAAAAAGGTGCTTTGCTCTCTTCAGGTCGGTGGAGTGTCCTTGCCTCAAGTGGAGGAGTTTAAGTATCTCGGGGTCTTGTTCACGAGTGAGGGACGGATGGAGCGTGAGATTGACAGACGGATCGGTGCAGCATCTGCAGTGATGCGGTCGCTGTATCGGAACGCCGTGGTGAAGAGAAAGCTGAGTAGGGGGGCAAAGCTCTCGATTTACTGATCGATCTACGTTCCGATCCTCACCTATGGTCATGAGATTTGGCTCATCCGAAAGAACGAGATCGCGAGTACAAGCGGCCGAGATGAGTTTCCTCCGCAGGGTGGCTGGGTGCTCCCTCAGGGTGAGGAGCTCGGTCACTCGGGAGGAGCTCGGAGTCGAGCCGCTGCTCCTCCACGTCGAAAGGAGTCAGTTGAGGTGGCTCGGGCATCTTTTCCGGATGCCCCCTAGACGCCTCGCTGGAGAGGTGTTCCGGGCGCGTCCCATTGGGAGGAGGCCCCGGGGAAGACCCAGGACACGCTGGAGGGACTACATCTTTCGGCTGGCTTGGGAACACCTTGGGGTTCCCCCGGAGGAGCTGGGGGAGGTGTGTGGATCGGGAGGTCTGGGCAGCTTTGCTTGAGCTGTTGCCCCCGTGACCCGACTCTGGATAAAGCGGAAGAAAATGGAAGGATGGATGGATAAACACCGTATATACCGGATTTGGTATAATGGATTTTCACTCACAGACCCATCGCCTAAACAAGGCAGGCCTTTATTCATGGCCTGTGATTATTAACAAAATGTTGCTTGCTGTCTGCACTGTAATATGTTGTTATGTTTCACACATATCCCTGGGTGTGGCGAACAAAGACAGCCACTTTAGATCAGAGCCCTCTGCGTGGCTGCGAACCCTCCCCATAGCCTGACGTGCACCTGCTAAACGATGGAAGCAGTAAGGGCTGCAATTGGTCACTTTTATGTTTTCATTCCTTCCTCTTCCGTCATATTTTAAAAGCTTTGCAGTGCGCCTATCGATTACATTTCGATCATGAATCAACTATGTTTGGCAGAAAAGTCAGCAAATATGACCAACTTTACAACACGGAGTTGAAAAACTACAAAGACGCTCCAATGACCCACAATTCATAGAGGGAAATTGCATGTAATGTTAGTTTGGAGGTTAATGACTATATAGAGAAGTGGAGCTCATTGAAGGACAAACTGATTCAGAAAATGCCACTGTTCCTGTGGGAAATTGCAATAAGACACCCACCAACGCCAACAGAGAGCTTCAAAAGGGTCTTGCGCACGTCAATGTCATTGCATGACCACAGAGTTATGGAGCTGTAGAAGCATAAATTAGGCTTTAGGATTTTAAGGTCCCACTCCCCCAGCAGACTTACTGTAGAAAAAAAGAGTGACTTGGCCAAATGTAATCCTTTTTAATGCACATAATGCCCGGCACTTACTTTAGGCAGGAATTTACTTTTTTCAGATGAAGTTTTGACCCGACCATTAAATGAAGCAGGCCCCTATTCAAGGTCAGGTGTTTAATCAAGGAAATACGTAAGCGTAATTTCTATTTTCCATGCTGTCCAAGCTTTTTCTGATTTGGGGTTGTAACTGCTCATTTGACACAAAGTCATTCCAGTGGCTCCCAAAGATCCTCTGAAGAGACCATGTACCAAGGACATCAAGTCATCACTAGGGTTGCAACTAATGATTATTATCAATCAATTCATTTTATGAGTCTATTGATTATTTTTTGAATACATAATTATCCTTAATTTAGCAGTCATTCATGATCATGAATTGTACCAAGAATTTTCAACTTTGCATCCATCCATCCATCCATTTTCTTACGCTTTATCTGGACTCGGGTCAAGCCGCCCAGACCTCCCGATCCACACACACCTCCTCCAGCTCCTCCGGGGGAACCCCAAGGCATTCCCAAGCCAGCCGAGAGATGTAGTCCCTCCAGCGTGTCCTGGGTCTTCCCCGGGGCCTCCTCCCAGTGGGACGTGCCCGGAACACCTCTCCAGCGAGGCGTCCAGGGGGCATCCGGAAAAGATGCCCGAGCCACCTCAACTGACTCCTTTCGACGTGGAGGAGCAGTGGCTCGACTCCGAGCTCCTCCCGAGTGACCGAGCTCCTCACCCTATCTCTAAGGGAGCGCCCAGCCACCCTGCGGAGGAAACTCATCTCGGCCGCTTGTACTCTCATGACCATAGGTGAGGATCGGAACGTAGATCGATCGGTAAATCGAGAGCTTTGCCCCCCTACTCAGCTCTCTCTTCACCACGACGGTCCGATACAGCGACTGCATCACTGCAGATGCTGCACCGATCCGTCTATCGATCTTACGCTCCATCCGTCCCTCACTCGTGAACAAGACCCCGAGGTGCTTAAACTCCTCCACTTGAGGCAAGGACACTCCACCGACCTGAAGAGGGCAAAGCACATTTTTCCGGTCGAGAACCATGGCCTCGGATTTGGAGGTGCTGATTTTCATCCCGGACGCTTCACACTCAGCTGCAAACTGCCCCAGTGCACGCTGAAGGTCCTGATTTGACGAAGCCAACAGAACTACATCGTCCGCAAACAGCAGAGACGAGATTCTGTGGTTCCCAAACCAGACCCCCTCTACACCCTGGCTGCCCCTAGAAATTCTATCCGTAAAAATAATGAACAGAACCGGTGACAAAGGGCAGCCCTGGCGGAGGCCAACGTGCACTGGAAACAGGTTTGACTTACTACCGGCAATGCGAACCAAGCTCCTGCTGCGGTCGTACAGGGACCGGACAGCCCTTAGTAAAGGACCCCGGACCGCGTACTCCTGGAGCACTCCCCACAGGGTGCGCCGAGGGACACGGTCGAATGCCTTCTCCAGATCCACAAAACACATGTGGACTGGTTGGGCAAACTCCCATGAACCCTCGAGCACCCGATGGAGCGACCAGGACGGAAACCACACTGCTCCTCCTGAATCCGAGGTTCAACCATCGGCCGAAATCTCCTCTCCAGTACTCTGGAATAGACCTTACCGGGGAGGCTGAGGAGCGTGATCCCCCTATTGTTGGAACACACCCTCCAGTCCCCCTTCTTAAACAGAGGGACCACCACCCCGGTCTGCCAATCCAGAGGCACTGTCCCCGATCGCCACGCGATGTTGCAGAGGCGTGTCAGCCAAGACAGCCCCACAACATCCAGAGACTTAAGGTACTCAGGACGGATTTCATCCACCCCAGGAGCCTTGCCACCGAGGAGCTTTCTAACCACCTCGGTGACTTCGGCCTGGGTAATGGATGAGTCCGCCTGAGTCCCCAGTCTCTGCTTCCTCTTCGGAAGACGTGACGATGGGACTTTGCATTCAAAACATTTTAAAAGTACTGGTTTAAAAACATCCCAAAATATGAAGGTTATAAAGTCCCAGAAATTAAAAAGGCAGTCATGGGGAAAAAATATGGAAGAAAATCACTCAGCTTTGCCTTTTCTATTCCTAAGACCAGTGTTGGTCAAGTTACTTGGAAATAGTAATAAGTTACTGATTATGGATTACTTCTCCAATAAATTAATCCAGTTACTTTACTGATTACTTATTTTCAAAAGTAACTAGTTACTTAATTAATTAATTTACTTAGTTACTTTTGCACAACCTAAATATGCTCTGAACCATAGACCTTTCAGCCTAAATCTACTCTTTCTGCATATTCATCATATAAAATTTGATCGAAGACTTTTTTAAATCTTGTTTTATTAGTTTCAAATGTTCAACTTTTTGAACATTGCATCAAGCAAAAATTAAATTCAATGCAACAGTCTTTTTGAACGTGCACCTTTGACCATGTTTTAATAAAATAAAATGTTTGTTCTGTTAGCTTATATTTCTGCATATTCCAGCACATTAACTAAAAATCTTTTTCTCTTTCCTTCAAACATTTGTAAATAAAATACAGTAATAAAATAATAATAACAATAAACTCTCTCCCGAAAGTATTCCAAATTACTAACATTTACGTTTTAACAGAACAGGTAAAATGCAGAGGAGTAATAATGAGTTTACCAAAACAGAAGATGCTGTTGCATGCTACACTGAGGCTGTTAGTTATGTTATGTTTTTTCTTAACAGCCTGGGGCCCACAATTTTTCTTATCCTTCTGACTACCAGGACACACACACACACACACACACACACACATGTGTATATATATATATATATATATATATATATATATATATATATATATATATATATATATATATATATATATATATATATATATATATATATATATACGAGGTCTGTCCGTAAAGTATAGGTACTTTTTATTTTTTTCAAAAACTATATGGATTTCATTCATATGTTTTTACGTCAGACATGCTTGAACCCTCGTGCGCATGCGTGAGTTTTTCCACGCCTGTCGGTGACGTCATTCGCCTGTGAGCACTCCTTGTGGGAGGAGTCGTCCAGCCCCTCGTCGGAATTCCTTTGTCTGAGAAGTTGCTGAGAGACTGAGAAGTTTTTGAAAAAAATAAAAAGGACCTATACTTTACGGACAGCCCTCATATATATATATATATATATATATGTTCTCCACTCAGATTGCAATAGCCAATCACAGATTAGCCTTTCTGCTCATCATTTCCTGTATTTTGTCATGCTTGGCGCCAGAAAGTTATGTTGGATCCAACAGGATCCAAAAAGGCTAGGATCAAAAGTTATACTGGATCGTTTCCCACTGACCAATAGCGTTAGAGCTTACTGCCATCAGCTAGCCAATCAGAGCGCGGCATACGAAGGTCAGGAACTAGCTGACAGATGCTGATTGAAAAAAATGGCAACAAACATGTCAACAACAACAGTTATATTGGACGATGTTGGACTCCTTACCATCCATTATTTGTATTATATATATATATATATATATGTGTGTGTGTGTGTGTGTGTGTGTGTGTGTGTGTGTGTGTATATATATATATATATATACGAGGTGTATTAGTTAAGAAACCGACACTTTTTTTTTAACTATATGGATTTGAATGACGTGCGATTACACCAATCATGCTTGAACTTTCGTGCGCATGCGTGAGTTTTTTCACGCGTGTTGGTGATGTCATTTCCCTGTGGGCAGGCCTTGAGTGAGATGTGGTCCAGCCCTCTCGACTGAATTCCTTTGTTTCACACGCTGCTCGAGACGGCGCGCGTTGCTTTATCAACATTTTTTCTGGACCTCTGAGGAATATCCGAGTGGACACTATTCGAGAAATTTAGCTGGTTTAACGGCTGATGAGAGATTATGGGGTGTTTCTGTCGCTGTAAGGACTTCCCACAGAGCGGGACGTCGCACAGCGCTTCCAGGCGCCATCGTCGGCCTGTTTCGTGCTGAAAACATCCTAATTTAAGGCTTAATTCACCCAGGACGTCGTGAGAGAACAGAGAAGATTCAGAAGAGGCTGGCATGAGCACTTTATGCGGACATTCCACTGTTTAAGGACATTTTGTAATGAAAGACGTGCGCGCAAATTCCGACTCGGCGAATCTGTGACAGGAAAAACACCTCAGTGTTGAAAACCATTTGTAAAATTCAGGCGGCTTTTGATGGCTTTCAACAAGTGAGTAACTGAGAAATTGTTTAACAGCTTGGGCATGTTCCAACTTGCCCGTTAAGGTTTCCAACGGAGGTGTTTTTCCTGTCGCGACCCCCCGCGGTCGGGTCCGGCCCGACATGCAACTCTGCCCGCACGTTCTTTCATTACAAAATGTCCGTTAACAATGGAATGTCCGAATAAACTCCTCATGCCGACTTCTTCTGAAAGTTCTCTGTTCTCTGACGACTTCCTGAGTCAACACAGCCTGAAATGTGGAAGTTTTCAACTTGAAACGGCGAGACGCTGCCGCCTCGAAGCGCAGATCGCCGTCAGGCGCCGTGGGCCGTCCTTAAAGTGACACTACCAGACCAAAATCTCTCATCAGCCGTTAAAATTTTTACCGAAAACCAGCTGAATTTATCAAATGGTGTCCACTCAGTTGTGCCTTACAGCTTTCGAAAATTTTTTTATCAAACAAAGCAGCAGTCTCTGAGCCATTCCTAAACAATGAAAAAATGATGAGAGGGTGGGCCACTCCTCACTCAAAGACTGCCGGCAGGCGAATGACGTAACCGACAGGCGTGAAAAAACTCTCGCATGCCCACGAGGGTTCAAGCATGTCTGATGTAATCACACGTGATTCAAATCCATATAGTTTTTGAAAAAAATAATAAGGTCGGATACTTTTCTAACAGACCTCGTATATATATACACTCAACAAAAATATAAACGCAACACTTTTGGTTTTGCTCCCATATTGTATGAGATGAACTCAAAGATCTAAAACTTTTTCCACATACACAATATCACCATTTCCCTCAAATATTGTTCACAAACCAGTCTAAATCTGTGATAGTGAGCACTTCTCCTTTGCTGAGATAATCCATCCCACCTCACAGGTGTGCCATACCAAGATGCTGATTTAGACACCATGATTAATGCACAGGTGTGCCTTAGACTGCCCACAATAAAAGGCCACTCTGAAAGGTGCAGTTTTATCACACAGCACAATGCCACAGATGTCGCAAGATTGGAGGGAGCGTGCAATTGGCATGCTGACAGCAGGAATGTCAACCAGAGCTGTTGCTCGTGTATTGAATGTTCATTTCTCTACCATAAGCCGTCTCCAAAGGCGATTCAGAGAATTTGGCAGTACATCCAACCAGCCTCACAACCGCAGACCACGTGTAACCACACCAGCCCAGGACCTCCACATCCAGCATGTTCACCTCCAAGATCGTCTGAGACCAGCCACTCGGACAGCTGCTGAAACAATCGGTTTGCATAACCAAAGAATTTCTGCACAAACTGTCAGAAACCGTCTCAGGGAAGCTCATCTGCATGCTCGTCGTCCTCATCGGAGTCTCGACCTGACTCCAGTTCGTCGTCGTAACCGACTTGAGGGGGCAAATGCTCACATTCGCTGGCGTTTGGCACATTGGAGAGGTGTTCTCTTCATGGATGAATCCCGGTTCACACTGTCCAGGGCAGATGGCAGACAGCGTGTGTGGCGTCGTGTGGGTGAGCGGTTTTCTGATGTCAATGTTGTGGATCGAGTGGCCCATGGTGGCGGTGGGGTTATGGTATGGGCAGGCGTCTGTTATGGATGAAGAACACAGGTGCATTTTATTGATGGCATTTTGAATGCACAGAGATACCGTGACGAGATCCTGAGGCCCATTGTTGTGCCATACATCCAAGAACATCACCTCATGTTGCAGCAGGATAATGCACAGCCCCATGTTGCAAGGATCTGTACACAATTCTTGGAAGCTGAAAATGTCCCAGTTCTTGCATGGCCGGCATACTCACCGGACATGTCACCCATTGAGCATGTTTGGGATGCTCTGGACCGGCGTATACGACAGCGTGTACCAGTTCCTGCCAATATCCAGCAACTTCGCACAGCCATTGAAGAGAAGTGGACCAACATTCCACAGGCCACAATTGACAACCTGATCAACTCTATGCGAAGGAGATGTGTTGCACTGCATGAGGCAAATGGTGGTCACACCAGATACTGACTGGTATCCCCCCCAATAAAACAAAACTGCACCTTTCAGAGTGGCCTTTTATTGTGGGCAGTCTAAGGCACACCTGTGCACTAATCATGGTGTCTATGTTATATGGCTGGGGGGGCCTGGCTGCCGGTTTGTTTGTCTTTTGGTTTCCTCCCAGGTGGCGTGACTAATCACACGTTTGGTTAAAGGCTGACCGCACAGGTGTAGGAACTCCTGGCCACACCTGTGCTAAGACTGTCAGAAACAAGGGCAAAGATGCAGCCAGTTCAACCAGTCTGTTGGAGGATGAACGCAGACGCGGTTTCCAGCCATGGTCCCTGGAGGGGGGTGTTTCTCCTGGGCCAGGTGTGTGTGGTCGCCGGGAGGCTTCCCGTGAGGGTGGGGTACTGTTATATGGCTGGGGGCCTGGCTGCCGGTTTGTTTGTCTTTTGGTTTCCTCCCAGGTGGCGTGCATTTGGGACTGAGTGGCTGTGTTGCTGAGGCTGTCAGGACCTCACCCTGATCACCTGCGACTCATCAGGACTCACAGCTGTGGTGCATCTGGATGGATTGGAACATGTTGGCATTTAAGACTGGAGTGCACAGTGTGTATTTGCCAGAGACTCGACCTTGTGACCAGACGGGTGAGATCGTCGTCTCGGGAGCCATCTCATCAACAGCGGATGCTGAGAACGTCCAGGTTTGATGCACAGTCTGTGAAAGAGGAGGGGGTGAGGTCTCACGCTCGTCAGCACACTTCCTGAGGTACGTTAGATTTTGTGACTAACAGTTATACAGTCAGTAAATGTGGTGTCCCTCACACCTTATTGTATTGAGCTGTTTGTTAGTCATGTATCAGCTTCCACTGCAGTGGAGTTTTGTGAACTGGATGTTCCATGCCTGCAGGTTGGGAAGCTGATCAGTAATCAAGCCAGGAAGTGTTTGCTGTTTGTACACCTTTAAGTGTTCTGTGTGTAGAGTGTGGACTCACATAATGGTTCCTTCTTTCACAGACTCGGTTGTTGCGGCCACCTGGGGGGTGTCGGCGGGGTCCTTGGGTCCGAAACAGCTTCTGGCTCCGGACCGTTAGCGCTGCTGGGAGCGCACCACGCCAGGCCGCACCTTTTTGTTATATTATCACTGTTATGTATTAAATTCAGTTAGCCTTTGAACCGTGCTCTGCTTATTTCATACTGGGTCCTTCAAACGCTGGTCGGTTCTCCGAGCTGCGTCCGACACATAACAGTCTAATCAGCATCTTGATATGGCACACCTGTGAGGTGGGATGGATTATCTCAGCAAAGGAGAAGTGCTCACTATCACAGATTTAGACTGGTTTGTGAACAATATTTGAGGGAAATGGTGATATTGTGTATGTGGAAAAAGTTTTAGATCTTTGAGTTCATCTCATACAAAATGGGAGCAAAACCAAAAGTGTTGCATTTATATTTTTGTTGAGTGTATATATATATATATACACAGTGGCTTGCAAAAGTATTCAGCCCCTTGGTATTTCACATATTTAAATTTATTTATGGCATTTCAAATACAAAAAGTAAATCAAGCTTCTCAATATAAAAAAAATTAAATTATCTTCCTTAAACTCAAACTGAAAGTAAATCTCTACAACCTGATATAAATTTATTAAAAATATAAAAGCTAAGCTGATGGGTTGCACAAGTAATGGGCCCCTTTGGTATAATACCTGTAAATAATCAGTTTTATTGACAGTTTGCTTCAGATGAGTCAGTGGATGGATACATGAACATTTCCAAGTCACTGAATATGTCCTGGACTTTATTTACATCAGTTATAAAAAAAAAAAATACAAACAGTATGGCATTCTATGGTAAATCTGTGTGGAGTAGACAGTTCTGAAAAACTGAGTGACTGTGCAAGAAGGAGAAGAGTGAGCAAAGCCACCAAGACACCTAGACAACCCAGAAGAAGTTATAAGCTTCTGTGGCTGTGATTGGAGAAATTGTGCACAGTTCAAGTTTTGGATTTTATATCCCTAGTTACATATATTAAGTCAAGCTGTAATGGAAGAGTGTCATTGTATTTCTATATCTTTAGAATGAGAAACTGAATCAAGGCGGCACCTAACCGTTATTTTCATTATCAATTCATCTGCTGATTATTTTCTCAAGTCAATACAGTCTGTAAAATGTTTTTTTTTGTGTGTGTCTCAAATCTGATATTCTGAACCATTCACTTTGGTTACAACGGTTAATCACTAGTTTTATGAAAATAAAAATAAATCAAATAAGATTTCAAATCTTTGTATTTTTTGCCCTGGGTTGAATGTGCCCCTCTGATGAACTCCTGGCCCCAGCCAGGCCCCCCTCATTAAAATTTGTCTAGAACCGCCACTGGGAGAAAGTCGCTTGAAAATTGAAAGGGCTTGCATGACAAGGGTGCACAAATTTATGCACTTGCCCAATTTTGTTTAGATAATTATTGCACAATTATTGAAGTGGTAAATGATCTTCTGCTTGCAATGGATTCAGACACCACTACAGTCCTGTTACTGTTAGATCTTAGCACTGCGGTCGATAAGGTGGATCGTTTTATATTACTCGATAGGCTAGAAAATCATGCTGCTAGCTGCTGGTAATCTTACACACATCAAGACTTTTGAGAATTGCATTGTTTCAGTGAAAAGATGGATGTCAAGCAATTTTTTACTTTTAAATTCAGAGATGACTGAAATGATTGTTCTTGGTCCAGCAAGACATAGACACCAGTTTGACCAGTTAATGCTTAACCTAAACTCGTGTCATACATCACACTGACAAAGTGAGGAATCTTGGTGTAATTTTTGTCCTTTGACCTCCACATTAGAGAAAGCACTAGGACTGCTTTCTTCTACCTGCAAAACATAGCGAAGAGTCGTGCCATCCTGTCTATGCTGATGCAGAGACTCCGGTTCATGCGTTTGTCTCCTCTAGTTTGGATTACTGCAATATTCTATTCTATAATATTCTATACTCTGGCTTACCGCAGTCCAGCATTAGGGGTCTCCAATTGGTTCAAAATGCTGCTGCCAGAATTTTGACAAGAAACAGAAAGTTTAATCACATTACACTGATTTTGGCTCCTTTTCACTGGCTTCCTGTCTCTGTGAAGTCCAATTTTAAGGTGTTCTTCCTAACTTGTAAAATCATTCATGGACTAACGCCTCCCTACCTAGATGATCTATTTACATCCTACATACCAGCCTGTGATCTGCGTTCGCAGTAGGCAGGACTACTTTGTGTCCCTAAGGTTAAAAAAAAAATTGTCAGGCTACAGAGCCTTCTCTTATCATGCACCTGTCTTGTGGAATGATCTCCCTGCAGAGATAAAACAGTCAGATTCCATAGAGACATTCAAGTCCAGACTAAAGATTCATCTATTTCTCCTCTGGTATGACTAGCATACCGATGTAGTATGGAATTATGCCACCTCTACTTTTAATTGTTTTTATTAGCAGCAAAAATGGTCTCAGCCTCACTACATCTACATTCTTGGTCTGTTAGTGAAGCACAGGGCTAGCTGCTGGTCACCACTTCAGTAATCTATTTACTTTCCTCTTGATTTACTGCTGGTGAATTAATGCCTCAATTGCAGTTATTTTCAGTCAACCGATTCTGCTCTTTTTCCCTCTGTCTGAGGCACTGAGGTGACCTGTAACGGATGGTGCCTCTGCACCCCAGAAAGTTGGCCTGACCCCAGGAAGCCCTACCTTTTCAAGACCTACCTATTCAACCACTTAAAGAACCAAGATGGACAGCTTTTTAATTTCAGCTAAGGACTCTGTTTTAGTTGCTCTGTTTCTGTTGTCTTTTTCGTCTGTTTGTAAAGAAATTCTTGCAAAATTTGTAAAATCCTTGTAAGTGTCAGAATGGCCTAAACAGTGGGTTACCCATCTGAATATGGTCTGCTAGAGGTTTCTTCGTTATTATCACCAGAGGGAGTTTTTTTTCTTACCACTCTCGCCTGTGTGCTTGCTCAGGGGGGATTGGTAAGGTTAGACCTTACTCGTGTGAAGCACCTTGAGGCAGTGTTGTTGTGATTTGGCACAATAAAAATAAAATAAATTGTACTGAATTGACATTTAAGAGTACTGCAACTAACAGTTAATTTTGTGATCAATTGTGGATTATTTTCTGGACTAATCAATTTGATATTTGGTCCGTAAAATGTGAGAAAATGGAGAAAAATATCATAAGTGTTTCTCAAAGCCCAACACAATATCATCATCACCTTAGGTTACTAGTTAGCAAGTCTCACAACCATACAGACAGAAAGCACCAGGATCCTCAAGACTTGGACCTTTGTCCACCTTCAAAGGTTTCAGCATCGACAGTCAGCTCTGTCTAATGACCTGATGACTCCGTAAGTTCTTCCCAGGCAATTCTTGACGTCAAAGACAGAGGACCCAGAGGCATGAATGTCACTGCAGAGATATGTGAATGTCTCTACAAGTTCAATAGTTAAATGCCTGTTTTGTTGATGGCACAAAATAGGCAGAAGTGAAGTCTTAATGGTTTCCATTTGAACAAGTGTTGAAACCGCGAACACGCCAGCCATATCATGTTTCTTCTTTCTGTAAAACTGACAGGTGACGATGAAAAACAGATACTCCCAATTATTGTACATTTGCAGCATCATATTAATACAATAAGCAATCAAACATGCTTCAGAATACTGTAATGACAGGTGAAGAATATATTTTAGTGTTCCAACTTAATGGCTTACTTTTTTAATTAGAAGATTGTCAATTACATTTGTACCTGCCACTATGCAAATTAACGTTGGCAACAAGAGATTTCTACCCAGCAACAGCCATGTTTTTCACCCACGAGCAACAAAGATGTAGTCTGAATGTGACGCAAGCCTGTAGACTTGATTAAGAAGTTTAAACACAAGCTTAAGAGTGAAGAAGTTCAAAAAAATCTAAAGTCAGGCTGGATCACCTTGCCCTTGATTCACACTAAGAGGCACAACTCCCTTCTTCATCCTTAAATCATGTACAAACTTTTAACAGCTTCCTCCCTTCTTGTTTCCCCTCGTCTCCTATTGGGCCGTGATTTGGCTTAATAGACACAAAATAAAAATATAGCCTGTTAGCTGCCATTGCAGCAAACGAGCCACCATGGCAACAAACTACTTCAGAAAACTCCGACAAGGGATTTAAGCGTTTTGATTGGGTGCTTGGACTGCGGATTTGATTTGAGCATGCTGATAGGCTGACGGAGCTCCTTGGCGGGCGCTTCTACTAGGGGTGAAGGGGCTAAGTTGTGTGAAAGTAGGTAGTAATTAAAACCAAGCATAAAGCTGTCAATAGGAGCTTACGACCCAGTGTAATTAGCCTAATATGATTTCTCTGTCTGCACTGTGGTGTGTTAAACTGAACTGACTTATCGTCCTTGTGTACACCTCAACCACAGGGAAAAAAGCAGGAGACATGGTGATACATACACACAGCATGATCAACAGATAGGGACAGAGAGACACACAGAATTATACTGCCTCTGCCTCTCGTTCTCACACAAACACAAACACACGGATACTATGAAATGCACACAAATACATGTTGAGTACTGTTGTGCATATTTCCACATCGTGCATGTACCTCAGTCCCCCATTGGTGAATCCGCAGGGGACATGTAGCGGTCACTATTAAAAGGTCTTTCTAACACACACACTCTGTTACCAGGGGGCTAACAGTTAATTCGATTGGCTGGCTGGTAATCAGGAAGTGGGTTGCTCTGAGGGCCTGGTGATTAATGTCTCTGTTGCCCGCCCGTCATATCCCTAAACTCCTCCTTCCCTCCCTCCTCCCGTCATAAATTAGGACCCTCGTAAATAAAGACGGCACCACAATCAGGCAAACTCAATCAATTACGCCTCTTCTCTGGCCTCAGCTCACATGTCTGACAGGCAGGAATGCTAATGTTATTGTTGTTTCCAAAGGGCTAGCCTGTCAATTAGCGTAGCGCAGCACAGCACAACATGAATATGGACGGCATTATTTAACACCTGCCTGACTGCACGTGTGTTTGTGTGCCCGTCTGCGTATGTTGACTTGCATGGGCTGGGGTGTATGTGCACGTGAGGGTGACTGCATTGGCTGATGTAAGCATGATGTGTTTTGGGTGTGATGTGACTTTTGGAACACATTTCATTGGGAAAACAAGCTACATCTTCTGAAGTGTCAGTGTCATCAAACCTCATCTACAAATTACGCTCATATTTCAAAACAGAACATTTAAGTGATCTCATGTTGAAACAAAGGACAAGGAGTAAAAATTTCTTTTGGAGATTAGGTTACTGCTTACAGTTTAAACGTATAGTGTTTGTTCCTTTAGATAACACATCATCATGTTTGCACCTTTGAATAATAATTATTCTATTAGTTGTACTGTGTTACCATGAATGAACAAACAACTTTATAATTATTTATGCCACGGAGGTTGTTTTCACAACCGTATACTGGTTTGTTTGTCTGTTTTCAGGATTATAAACAAAATCTACCTGTTTGATTTCATGAAAAAAAAATGACAACAATGAAAACAACAACAACAATAACAATAATAATAATAATAATAATAATAATAATAATAATATGGTAATAATGCCGTTATTTATAAAGCACTTTCAAATCAGAAAATTTCGAAGTGCTTTACATCATAAAATACATCAAGGCACAAATGTTAAAAAAATCACAACATACATCTATAAACATTATAAGTATAAATACAAAATATACAGTGCATCCGGAAAGTATTTGCATTGCTTCACTTTTTCCATGTTTTCTTATGCTATAGCCTTATTCCAAAATGGATGAAATTCATTTTTTTTTTATTCTACACACAATACCCCATAATGACAATGTGAAAAAAGGTTTTTGGAGATTTTTGCAAATTTATTAAAGAACAACAACAGCAAAAACCTAAGAAATCACATGTACATAAGTATTCACAGCCTCAAAATTGAGCTCAGGTGCATCCTGTTTCCACTGATCATCCTTGAGATGTTTCTACAGCTTAACTGGAGTCCACCTGGGGTAAATTCAGTTGATTGGACATGATCTGGAAAAGCACACACCTGTTTACATACAACCTCGATTCCAATGAAGTTGGGACATTGTGTGAAATGTAAATAAAAACAGAATACAATGATTTGCAAATCCTCTTCAACTTATATTCAATTGAATACACCACAAAGATAAGCTATTTAATGTTCAAACTGATAGACTTTTTGTTTTTTGTGTAAATATTTGAAATCATTTTGAAATGGATGCCTGCAACACATTTCAAAAAAGCTGGGACAGGGGCAACAAAAGACTGGGAAAGTTGATGAATGGTCAAAGAACACCTGTTTGGAACATTCCACAGGTGAACAGGATAATTGGAAACAGGTGAGTGTCATGACTGGGTATAAAAGGAGCACCCCCAAAAGGCTCAGCCGTTCACAAGCAATGATGGGGTGAGGATCACCAGTTTGTGAACAACTGCGTGAAAAAAATAGTCCAACAGTTGAAGAACAATATTTCCATCATCTACAGTCCATAATATAATCAGAAGATTCAGAGAATCTGGAGAACTTGCAAGGCCGAAAACCAACACTGAATGCCCGTGACTTTCAATCCCTCAGGCGGCACTGCATTAGAAACCGTCATCATTATGTAAAGGATCTTACCGCATAAGCTCAGAAACACTTCAGAAAACCATTGTCAGTTAGCACAGTTTGTCGCTACATCTACAAGTGCAAGTTAAAACTCTACCATACAAAGTGAAAGCCATACATCAACAACCTCCAGAAACACCGCCGGCTTCTCTGGGCCAAAGCTTGTTTGAAATGGACAGTGGAAAAGTGTGCTGTGGACTGATGAGGAACAAGACCATCCAGATTGTTACCAGCGCAAAGTTCAAAAGCCAGTATCTGTGATGGTATGGGGAGGGGTGTTAGTGCCCACAGCATGGGCAACTTACACATCTGTGATGGCACCATCAATGCTGAAAGGTACATTCGGGTTTTGGAGCAACACATGCTGCCATCCAAGCAATGTCTTTTTCAGGGACGTCCCTGCTTATTTCAGCAAGACAATGCCAAGCCACATTCTGCACATGTTACAACAGCGTGGCTTCGTAGTAAAAGAGTGCGGGTACTAGAATGGCCTGCCTGCAGTCCAGACCTGTCGCCCATTGAAAATGTGTGGCGCATTATGAAGCAAAAAATACGACAATGGAGACCCCGGACTGTTGAACAACTGAAGTCGTACTTCAAGCAAAAATGGGAAACAATTCCACCTACAAAGCTTCAAAAATTAGTGTCCTCAGTTCCCAAATGCTTATTGAGCGTTGTTAGCAGGAAAGGTGATGTAACACAGTAGTAAACATACCACACTCCCAGCTTTTTTGAAACGTGTTGTCATGATTGCCATAAGGTCCCCCAGTTGGCAGTACATGTCACAACACCAAGCATAGAGTCAAAGGAATTTTCTGTAGACTTCTGAGACAGGATTGTCTCCAGGCACAAATCTTGGGAAGGATACAGAAACATTTCTGCGGCTTTGAATGTCCCAATGAGCACAGTGACCTCCATCATCTGTAAATGGAAGAAATTTGGATCCACCAGGACTGTTCCTAGAGCTGGCTGCCCATCTAAACTGAACGATTGTGGGAGAAGGGCCACAGTCAGGGAGGTACATAAGAACCCAGTGGTCACTCTGTCAGTGCTCCAGCATTCCTCTATGGAGAGAGTAGAACCTTTCAGAAGGACAACAATCTCTGTAACAATCCACCAATCAGGCCTGTATGGTAGAGTGGCCAGACAGAAGCCACTCCTCAGTAAAAGGCACATGGCAGCCCACCCGGAGTTTGCCAGAAGGCACCTGGAGGACTTTCAGACCATGAGAAACAAAATTCTCTGGCCTGATGAGACAAAGATTTAACTCTTTGGTGTGAATGCCAGGCATCATGTTTGGAGGAAAACAGGCACCATCCCTACAGTGAAGCATGGTGGTGGCAGCATCATGCTGTGGCGATGTTTCAGTGACAGTAAATGGGATACTAGTCAGGATTGAGGGAAAAATGAATGCAGCAATGTACAGAGACATCTTGGCATACAGTCAAGATGTCAAAGGAGTGGCTTCATGACAACTTGTGAATGTCCATGAGTGACCCAACCACAGCCCAGACCTGAATCCGATTCTTCTTTCATGTTGTCATTGTGGGGGAGGTGATGATCTAGTGGTTAAGGCATTGGGCTTAACCACTAGACCACAAGATCCTCGGTTCAAATCCCAGCCTGACTGGAAAATCACTAAGGGCCCTTGGGCAAGGTCTTTAATCCCCTATTGCTCCTGGTGTGTAGTGAGTACCTTGTATGGCAGCACCCTCACATTGTGTGGCATTATTTGTAAAGCGCTTTGAGCGTTTGATGCAGATGAAAAAGTGCTATATAAATGCAGTCCATTTACCATTTATTTACCATTATGGGGTGTTGTGAGTAGAATTATGAGGGTGAAAAATGAATTTATGCCATTTTGGAATAAGGTATAACAAAATAACAAAATGTAGAAAAAATGAAGCACCATGAACACTTTTTGGATGCATTGTAGTGCATATAGAACTTAGAATCCAAAAACATTTAAAGAAAATAAATTAAAACCAAATGCAAATTTTAAGCAGTAGAAAAAGGTGAGTTATAATAATAATAATAATAATAATAATAATAATAATAATAATAATAACATAATAATAATAATAATAAAAAAATAAAAAATATTTTGACTTTCCAATATCCTTCAGCAGATTATTCCACAAAGAAGGCACACAACAAAAGCTTTATATTATGCCGTCTTCCTCTTAATGTTTCAGCCCCTCACACACAGGCAGTGTGTACGGTGCCTTGCAAAAGTATTCACCCCCCTGGTTTTTCCACACATTTTAATTTGTTTTTGCCATTTAAAAATACAAAAAGTAAATCAGGTTTCTCAATATAAATATTTCTAAAATGATCTTCCTTAAACTCAAAGCAGAGGATTTTCTTAAAAAGAAGACCTGAACGTTCTGCTACAATTTTCCAGAGGGTACATCTGAGATGCAAGCCTAGATTTGCTGTTTTGGTGAAAGAAAACCCTCCTCTGTTCCCATTCATCATGAAGCTGTATAACTGGGGATACAAAATGGAAAACATGAACTTTGCACAATTTCTCCAGTCACAGCAACAGAAGCCTGTAATTTCTTCTGGTTGTCTGGATGTCTTTCCTCATTTTTTTTTTCTTCTTGCACAGTCACTCAGTTTTTGAGAACTGTCTACTCCACACAGATTTACCATAGAGTGTCATACTGTTTGTACTTCTTCATAACTGATGTAAATAAAGTTCAAGACATATTCAGTGGCTTGGAAATGTTCATGTATCCATTCCTTAACTTGTCTGAAGAAAACTGGCAATAAAATTGATTATTTAAAGGTATCATAACAAAGGGGCTCATTACTTATGCAACCCATCATCTTGGCTTTTATATTTTTAATTAATTTGTATCAAGTTGTAGAGATCTGCTTTGAGTTTGACTTTAAGGAAGATCATTTTAGAATTTTTTATGTTGAGAAGCCTGATTTACTTTTTGTATTTGAAATGGCAAAAACAAATTAAAATGTGTGAAATACCAGGGGGGAGAATACTTTGCACATGTAGCACTCATTACCCAACTTGCCACTATCCGCCACAAACACGCCACTCAACACCACAATGTTGCCAGACTGTGGTGAGTGTTTTAGTCATGTTCAAAACACTTGACACTCAATTTCAGTTGTTGCTTGCGTGACAGAGGCCAGCAGGAGTTGCTGTGCATGTGGCAGTCAAGAGGCCTCATTCCCCCAACAGCCAAGGGATACTCTGCCCACTCAGGTCAGATGCTGGGTTTTGGCCGTGTGGTTAGAGCAATCACCTCCCATGCTGGAGATCATGAGGTTGTGTCCTCAGGGGAGGGAGTGGGAGGAGTCAACATAACAACACAATGCAGAACAAAGAGAGACTACAGTCGCTACACTTTAATGGCCTCTTACACGCCATTAACATACCACACACACATCATCTGTGTGAGAGGCTGGAAAGCACCAGCGTGTTCAGAAATTCCAAATCCATGACAAAAATGGGGTACACAGACAAAGTTTATAAAGCACTGGCCAGAAAGCAGCAGAAAACATCCAGTTTACACGGTACATTAAATGCCACTGAACACTGCACACATGCAGCAGTTACATGCAGTGCACATGTCGCCAATACTGGTGACTACCGGCGAATATATCATGCCAGTGTTTGTTCAATAACACACAGCACACACCTTCTGTGTGACAGGGGTGGAACACAGATTAACCCTGCATCCTGAGACAAAAGGCCACAGGATGGTACAAAAGACGCTATAAGTTCCATAAGATAAGAAGTTGTTTGTCCATTCAGAAACTTATGTCACAACAGAGCTTTAAAATCTGCACACATATTTACAAGAAGCCAGTGAAGGGAAGATCAACTCAAAACACCAAATCCTAGTCTGACCTCTAGCAACCATATTCTGAATAATATGAATAGGGCCTTATCTTAACTGCGGATTCTAAAATGAGCTGCGCAATTGGCACAAATACATTTCGGTCATGTCCAGAGCTGCAGCTAATAACATTTCAAAGCCAGGCACTGGGAGCTGAAGTACTGAATTTCACACTTTCATTACACATGAGCATGCCTTGTACAAACATAAGATCAACCATTCCCTTCATAGTTGAGTGCGTCAAGCTGCCAGTGTGGCATTACCAAGAAAGCAGAAACAAGCAAAAAAAAATTTCCCTTAATAGATTAGTGCTCAACTATCAGAGCAGAGTGGACAACTGCCATCAAGGCTTCCTGAGTTGAAGCAGTGCAGCAGCAAAGTGAGGGTTATTTACTCTTATTTTGTTTAATAGTTGATTCACTTTCTTTATGTATTTTACAAGATATAATGCTGATAGCATGTGGGAGTGTGACAGAGGATTGATTTCATAACAAACAATATCACTTCATTTTGCAACCTTACACCACAGACACTAATGACGTCCAACAGCTTTGACTATGGCTGCATATTAACACATTGTTTATCATACGTATGCGTAACCTGAACGTGGAGGCTTACATGTGTGTGCCTGAGAGAAGGAAAGAGGCAGAGACAGAGGGAGGGACAGACAACTCTTTCTGAAAATATGGCCTGCATCATCCATAAATAGAAGAAGTTCAGATCCACCAGGACTCTTTCTAGAGCTGGCCACCCGTCGTAACTGAGCAATCGAAGGAGAAGGGCCTTAGTTAGGGAGGTGACCAAGAACCCGATGGCTACTCTATCAGAGCTCCAGCATTCCTCTATGGAGAGAGGAGAACCTTTCAGAAGGACAACAATCTCTGTAGCAATCCACCAATCAGGCCTGTATGCTAGAGTGGCCAGACAGAAGCCACTCCTTAGAAAAAGGCACATGGCAGACCGCCTGGAGTTTAACAGAAGGCACCTGAAGGACTCTCAAACCATGAGAAACAAAATTCTCTGGTCTGATGAGACAAAGACTGAACTCTCTGGTGTGAATGCCAGGCGTCATGTATGGAGAAAAACAGGCGCTGTCCCTACAGTGAAACATGGTGGTGGCAGCATCATGCTGTGGGGATGTTTATCAACAGCAGGAACTGGTAGACTAGTCAGGATTGAGGGAAAAATGAATGCAGCAATGTACAGAGACATCCTGGATGAAAACCTCCTCCAGAGTGCTCTTGATCTCAGACTGAGGGACGGTTAATCTTTCAGCAGGACAATGACCCTAAACACACAGTCAAGATATCAAACGAGTGGCTTCAGGACAACTCTGTGAATGTCCTTGAGTGGCCCAGCCAGAGCCCAGATCTGATTGAGATTGAACATCTCTGGAGAGACCTGAAAATGGCTGTGCACAAACACTCCCTGTCCAACCTGATGGCGCTTGAGAGGTGCTGCAAAGAGGAATGGGCAAAACTGCCCAAAGACAGCTGCTCCAAGCTCATGGCATCATATTCAAGAAGACTTGAGGCTGTAATTCCTGCCAAAGGTGCATCAACAAAGTACTGAGCAAAGTGTGTGAATACTTATGTACATGTAATTCCTTAGTTTTTTATTTTTAATAAATGTGCAAAAATAAAAAACATTTTCATGTTGTCATTATGGGGTGTTGTGAGTCAAATTTTGAGGGAAAAATGAATTTACTTCATTTTGGAATAAGGTTGTAACATAACAACAAGTAAGACAGACGGTTGATTTCATAACAAACAATATCACATCAATTTGCAACCTTCCAGATATGGGAAAAGTGAAGTGAAGCGCAGTGAATATTTTCTGGATGCACTGTAAGATGTGTTTGCGTGCTGTATTCTTTACACAGTGTGAGACACTTG
Organism: Thalassophryne amazonica; assembly: GCF_902500255.1. Lineage (NCBI taxonomy): Eukaryota > Metazoa > Chordata > Actinopteri > Batrachoidiformes > Batrachoididae > Thalassophryne > Thalassophryne amazonica. Next base: position 74,105,527 of record NC_047104.1, read on the forward strand.
TGAACTTTAGGCGTGCTTTTTGCAGGTCAAAGGCACAAACACTTTCTGGTGACAGAAGCCATGAACACAGTAAATTTGGCACATGAAAACATCATTTTTAGATTGACACACCCATATGAGCACAAGCAGAATTGGGATTTAGTGCATTTAGTGTATAAATGACATCTGTGTCACATGGAAACTAGCAAAGAGTGAGACTTGCACTGAGATGTGGACCGGGTCAGACAAAGGGCCTGTACTCTTACACTGAAAAAAGAGAATAGTTGAACCAACTTAATAAAGCGTTACAATTGGTAAAAGCTGAATGATTTAAGTTGTTTGAACTTACGTTTGTAACTTACTTTCTTGTAAGTTTGTAAGTTACTTTCTTTTTTCTGTGTATGTGATACACCAGAAAATACATTACAGAGCTCACTTCTGGAATTTTGTATGATCACAAGCAAGGCTGGAATCACAATCCATAGAAGACTGGAATATTACCCTTGGCAGAGGCCTTTGCCTTCCAAGTGCCCTTTAGTTGTATTTTTTTTTCCTGAATGAAAAACCTTTTCACATAAAAGTTAAGATATATCGCTCTGTTAAAATAAATAAATAAATAAATAAATTCTGCCACCAAATGACTTTCCACTTCTCTGAAATGCAGAATAAACAACCACTTAGCACAACTTTATGGACATCTGATGTTCTGTGTAAACAAAACATTGAAATGCAAGGACCACTGTACCTGGTATTGGTATGCAGTATATGGCCAGAGTCCTTCATCTTTGCAGGTTGTAGAGTCATTCTTACAGACAAGTGTTGTTTTATTCCTTGTGTGTTCATCGGCGGAATGGTCCAGCCTGCGGTACACTTCGTAGTGCAGTACTCGACCATTGGGTTGATTTGGAGGTGACCAGGTGAGCAGGAACGTGGTTTGTAAGCCGGTCTGAGTGTCAGGCTGAAGATCTAGAAGTGGCGCTGCCTGACCAGTAGGGGGAGCCTCTAGAGTGAGTACAGATGACCAGTCGCTGGATGAGCAGCCCAGGGCAGTACAGGCCTCCACCCTCACCTCGTACCTACACACAGACATGCCATATGCAATGATTGTCTATTTCATGAAAAATGAATAACTCATGACATGACAGGCACAGTCACAGAACATAAGTGACTGGTGCTTATTATATGAACATACATATATGTATTTTAGTTTTATTTATTGGTGGATTTAGTCTATTATGGTCTTTTATTCTTCTTTTTAGTTGTTCTTCAATTGATTTTTTATTCTTGAACTATTTTTTATTTTTTCTGCTCTCTGCCTTGTCCATGTGCACAATTGTTTTCTTTCTTTAGTTTTTAAAACCCCTCTGCTACCTTCTTTGGATTGTTTCCTGTGACACTTGAGAATTCATTTTACAACCCCAATTCCAATGAAGTTGGGACGTTGTGTAAAATGTAAATAAAAAGAGAATACAATGATTTGCAAATCCTCTTCAACCTATATTCAGTTTCATTAGATGGCTGCGATGCTACGCGCGCTCTGATCGACTGATTACGGGTCAGATATTTTCCCATATCTGGACCGTTACCACGACAATCGGTCCGCAACGTGTATTTTCTTTACTAAACCAGGAAGCAAAAAAACACGATTAGAAAATCCAATTCGGACATAAACATACTCCATAAATATCTAAACAGCATCTGAAAAATCACACAGATTGAAAACTTACCAGCTAACACCGCACCATGAAGTTCTTTGTCATACCATAAGTCTGTGTGTTTATATATATATATATATATATATATATATATATATATATATATATATATATATATATAAAATAGCCATATAATAAATTATTAACCCTGCTTGGTCAGTCTGTACGGGGACATCTGACCTCCATGCTTTTCGCACGGACCTCGCTAATGCTTGACAACATGCCGGCCTGTTATTTCACCGTACAGACCTTGTGGTCAGTTAATAATCCTTTAATATTCAGCAAATGTACTGCCACCTTAAACTTTACAAGAGAATTAAAAAAATATCTATAAAATCAGTGTTTCCTGTTTCAAAATCAGAAGCAGGATCGATGATGTCCTCATGGCTCAAATGGAGCATATGAACAGTTTTTGTTAACATCTGCGTGTAGACTAATGGTAACACACGGACGCGGTGTCTAAACCAAATCATAAATGAAGCTCATCAACCTGCAGCAAGAGGAGCATAAATTTGTCAGCTGGCTTTGTTAGGATACTAATTAGGAATCACAGCTGGGTTTTTGGTGAAATGCAGAAAGAAAAGACAGACTGAGGAAAAGAGAGGAGTAGGATGAGCAGAAGGTCATCTGGGGGGTGGGGGGTGTAACTTTAGGAGCTAAGGCTCATGAGCTTTAATTATTTGAATTTTATAAAGACATTAACATGTTCATATACAGCCACACATCAGAGCATGCTGATGTACACGCACACACACACACACACACACACACACACACACACACACACACACACACACACACACACACACACACACACACACACACACACACACACACACACACACACACACACAGATGTAACATGCACTGTAGTCTTGCCTGAAAATGCTTTTCAAACAAATACTTGTTTGGGACATGCATTCATAACAGCAGTAACAAACCAGACAGTTAAAAGGTAACTTTTTTGGACAGATATCTATGCATCTCTTCCATCACTTTTCCATAACTTTACACTATTTTTTAAATTCATTCATTTCATCATTAATCTCAATTTCATTTTAACTCCGGAGCACCTGTACTGATCAGTTTTAGGGAAAGCAAAGTTAGAAATGAACTGAAAGAAGAACGATGTGAACCTCACTGTGATGTGAACTGATTAACTCTGCAGCACCTCAATGTTTTTACTTTCCTCCAGATGGCACTGTGCTACCTTCTTTTTGTTTTTAATCTCTCATTTCATTCAACACAGTGTTGACAAACAGGAAAATGGGGAAGTGTCTCCTCCTAAAATGTGTTTGTACCTAACTTTGAAAAGGCAGTAGTTGTGCTTTGACTGACCTGTGGTGAGGTGCAAGCCCATGCAGAGTGGTGTGCCGGTCAGCAAAGGACTTGTCCTCCGGGGAAAAGACAGTACTGCTGAGACTGAGCTGGGCTGGATCTCGTTGATACACTGTGTATCTAATAATGTCTCCATTAGGACGAGCTGGAGCCATCCACTCCACTGTTACCTGGAAGACGGCGTATAAGCATCTTCTGAAAAACTCATTTTAACTGTACACACTTACAAGGGCTAAAACGCAGATAAACTAAATGAATAACTGACCTGCTTTGGTCCTTTGGATTGCAGGTTGGGACGACTGACACCAGAAGGAGCTGATGGGTGTGTCCTTGTTGTGGCGGCTGTGCTGCTCACGGACCCTCTGCTGTTGTTGGCCCTGATGACGTAACTGTATTCCACACTTGGTAAAAGTGTAAAGTCGTGATAATGGGTCTCTGTACCAACATAGATATCTTCACCGTCTCTGCGGAGTTCATAGGCAGTGATGATGCCATTAGGGTGATCTGGCGCTCTCCAAGTAACCTCCACTGACTCCGGGCCAGAAACCTTTAGAAGGCAGGTCAGAAGTCATGCAGTACAAAGGTCTTTACAGAATTTAAGAACCGGAATTTCCACAAGTTTAGAAGGGTCGAAAATATACAGTGCGTCCGAAAAGAATTCACAGCACTTCACTTTTTCCATGTTTTATGTTACAGCCTTATTCCAAAATGGAAATAATTTAATAATTTTAGGGGAAAAATTGAATTTACTTCATTTTGGAATAAAGCTGTAACAGAACAAAATCTGGAATAAGTGCAGAGCTGTGAATCCTTTTTGGATGCACTGTATTTGCTAACACAAAGAAATCTGTTAATTACACACCAACAAATCTAGTTAGGGATCGGAGCGCCTACCTTTAATCATGCTGACAGTGAGTCAGCATGATTTCCCCACAATTCTACACACAAGACCCCATAATGACAATGTGAAAAAAGTTTTTTTTAGATTTTTTCAAATTTATAAGAAAGAAATCACATGTACGTAAGTATTCACAGCCTTTGCCATGAAACTCAAAATTGAGCTGCATCCTGTTTCTACTGATCATCCCTGACATGTTTCTACAGCTTAACTGGAGTACACCTGTGGTAAATTTGGACATGGTTTGGAAAGGCAAACACCTGTCTACGTATAAGGTCCCACAGTTGACAGTGCATGTCAGAGCACAAACCAAGCATGAAGTCAAAGGAATTGTCTATAGACCTCCAAGAAAGGATTCTCACAAATCTGAGGAACAGTACAGAAACATTTCTAATTTTGAAGGTCCCAATGAGCACAGTGGCCTCCATCATCTGTAAATGGAAGACGTTCCGATCCATCAGGACTCTTCCAAGAGCTGGCTGCACGACTAAACTGAGCGATCGGGGAAGAAGGGCCTTAGTCAGGGAGGTGACTAAGAACCCCAAGGTCACTCTGTCAGAGCTCCAGCAGTTTGTCAGTGGAGAGAGGAGAACCTTGCAGAAGGACAACCATCTCTGCAGTAATCAAACAATCAGACCTGTATAGTAGAGTGGTCAGATGGAAACCACTCGTTTGTAAAACGCACATGGCAGCCCACCTAGAGTATGCCAAAAGGCACCTGAAAGACTCTCAGACCATGAGAAACAAAATTCACTGCTCTAATGAGACAAAGATTGAACTCTTTGGTGTGAATGCCAGGTGTCATGTTTGGAGGAAACCAGGCACCATCCCTACAAACATGGTGGTGGCAGCATCATGCTGTGGGGATGTTGGGTATAAACCCTAAATGCCGTTTATTTAATGTAATTGACCACCACTGAGTCCAGTTCAGCTTTGCGGAGGGCACTGCCTTGTTGAAATAAACTCTTCGATGACGTCATCTGAACTAGCCAATCAGTGAGGAGATCCGGTCAAATAGCGCTAGATGCGTGTTTGCCGTATCCGGCAAAATATCCACTGTCTATAAAATATAAGTGGGCCCAACAGATCACCTTTGCTAAGATTAGCATTGAGCTACCTGGGAGCTAACTCACACACACACTCATCTTAAGGACGAACAGAACGATTCACAGTGTATCTCTAACCTGCTCCTAACACACATGCACACATGCTTCAGACATTGATAAAGTTACCCTGAAACATAATGAACTGAGAAAACTCACATCATCAGTGACTTCTGACCAGCTGTGTGACCATTGTGGAGTTGTGCCAAAACTGGAGGTTGCCACACATACGAGGTCTGTTAGAAAACTATCCGACCTTTTTATTTTTTGCAAAAACTATATGGATTTGAATCATGTGCGCTTGCATTAGCCAAGCTTGAACCTTCGTGCGCATGCGTGAGTTTTTTCACGCCTGTTGGTTGCGTCATTGGCCTGTGAGCACGCTTTGAGTGAGCAGTGGTCCAGGCCCCTCGAGGAAAATGTCTGAATGATTTGGAGCTTTGCTGGATCAAATTTTTTCCAGAAACTGTGAGAGACAGCCAGGTGGAAACCATTCGGAAGATTCAGACGGCTTTCAGGGACGATTCTATGGGGATCACACAGATTAAGGAGTGTTACAACCGGTATAAAGACGGTGCACAATGGCGGAGGGCGCGTCGCGCTCCGAGCAGTGATCGACAGGCTGAAACGACCAGATCATTTCCAAACTGAACGCTGTGTTGATCCGGGACGTCGTCTGACTACTACAGAAATGGAAGAAGAGGTGGACATACCACTTTTTCGGCACATTCCACTGTTACAGGAGCTTTTGTCATGGAAAGAGGAGGGGAGGAATTTGCCACGGAGCCGCTAATGGCGCGGGACAAAAGCACCTCCGTGTTGGTCTCACAGGACATGTTCTAACATGCCCAGCTCTTGCACCATTTGGAAGATTCAGACGGCTTTCGGTGGCTTTTCAGTCGTGTGACTATCCCAGAAATTGTGGATGAGCTGGACATGCCACAACATGTCCTGTGAGGCTTCATCACGGCATTAGCGGCTCCGTCCCGACACGCGAATTCCTCCGCACGTCTTTTCATGACAAAAACTCCTGTAACAGTTGAATGTGCCGAAAAAGTGGTATGTCCACCTCTTCTGCCATTTCTGTGGTAGTCAGACGACGTCCCGGATCAACACAGCGTTCAGTTTGGAAATGATCTGGTCGTTTCAGCCTGTTGATCGCCACTCGGGGCGCGGCGCGCCCTACGCCATTGTGCGCCGTCTTAATCTGTGTGATCCCCATAGAATCGTCCATGAAAGCCGTCTGAATCTTCCGAATGGTTTCCACCTAGCTGTCTCTCACAGTTTCTGGAAAAATTTGATGCAGCAAAGCTCCAAATCGTTCATACATTTTCCTCACAATAAAAATCGAGGGGGCTGGACCACTGCTCACTCAAAGCGTGCTCACAGGCGAATGACGCAACCGACAGGCGTGAAAAAACTCACGCATGCGCACGAAGGTTCAAGCTTGGCTGATGCAAGCACACATGATTCAAATCCATATAATTTTTGCAAAAAATAAAAAGGTCGGATAGTTTTCTAACAGACCTCGTACACCCGAACAACATTCCAAAATAAATCACAGAAGTGAGTGATGCAAATCAAGAATTCACAACAGGAGATGTTTTTCAGTAACAGGAACTGGGAGACTAGTTAGGACTGAGAGAAAGATGAACGCAGCAATGTACAGAGACATCATGGATGAAAACCTGTTCCAGAGCGCTCTTGAGCTCAGACTGGGGCGGCGGTTAATCTTTCAGCAGGACAAGGACCCTAAAGCACACAGCCAAGATTTCAAAGGAGTGGCTTCAGGACAACTCTGTGAATGTCCTTGAGTGGCCCAGCCAGAGCCCAGACCCGAATCCAAACGAACATTTCTGGAGAGATCTGACAATGGGTGTGCACTGACGTTCCCCATACAACCTGTTGGAGCTTGAGAGGTACTGCAAAGAGGAATGGGCAAAACTGCCCAAAGATCGGTGGACCAAGCTTGTGGCATCATATTCAAGAAGACTTGAGGCTGTAATTGCTGCCAAAGGTACATCAACAAAGTATTGCGCAAAGGATGTGAATATGTATGGGCACATGATTCCTTAGTTTTTAATTTTTAATAAATTTGCAAAAATTAAAAATAAACATTTTCCATGTTGCCATTATGAGGAGTTGTGAGTAGAATTTTATTAAATTAATTTAATATTTTAGGGGAAAAATGTTATTTACTTCATTCTGGAATAAAGCTGTAACAGAAAAAAATGTGGAGAAAGTGCAGAGCTGTGAATCCTTTCTGGACGCACTGTATTTGCTAACACAAAGAAACCTGTTAATTATAAACCAACAAATCTAGTTAGCGTAACGTACCTTAAGATTTGGGGCTTGAAGGCCAGTAGGTGGAGCCTCTGCGGTTACAGCGGATGTTGTGTTGCTTGGAGTGCACCCCCCGCTTGTGCAAGCCAACACCACCAGCTGGTAGGATGTGTGTGGTTGTAGGTCCAACAGCACTGTGCTTAACTCTTTCCCACGATAAGCCTCTCTGTTGTTAAGTTGAAGTACATATTCCTTCACCTCCCCATTCTGTCTCAGAGGTTCATTCCAGGAAATGGATATACTATTGGGTGTGACACTGTCCACTGTGGGAGCTTGAACTGTAGCCGGAGGAGCCTCCAGGGTTGTGATGTTTGTGTGAGAGCTGGTGACACATCCCTCAGATGTACAGGCAATGACTGCATAACTGCAAAACAGAAAAGTATAAAATGACAAGAGTGACGACCGTTTCAGTGTTCTGTGTGTGGTGGTGATTTGAATCCCCACTATAAACCACTGACATCATTAATTTGTGGGTACCAAATATTGTGAGAGACACCATCCAATACCTATATGTTGAAAAAGGCAGCAGATCTTCATCCGTGTATTTGAGCACAGTAGGATCAAAACTAAATGAGAAACTGACATTGTTTCTCTGAATCCTGTAGGACAGAAGAACCCCATTGGGCTCCAGAGGTGGAGTCCAGGACACCATCACCTCACTGGGTCGGCCTTGGACGTGACTAACAGTTGGAGGGGCGATGCCGCGAGGAGGTGCCTGTCTGGTTGTTACCGTAATCCAGGGACTGAGGGTATAGCCAGCAGAGTTGTGAGTACGAACGCTGAACTCGTACTGAGTCCAGGGACGTAAACCCTTAACAGTATAGTTGAGTGTATCAGTTGGCTCCGAGGGTGCCTCGCTGAACAGCACCTGATGGAAACAGTGAAATAAGTAAGGATACCTTTTATTCTTTACATTGATGTTACCTTGAAAACCAAGACATGGTAACACACTTACAATTTTTGCATATCTTTTTTTAATATTGGACTTCATAAAAATGGACTTAATGGAGCAGAAACAAAACAAAAAAAATTAAACACACGTGGCGCCTTACTGACAAACATCAACATGATCATCATTCATATAAAGAGCTGCTCAAAAATCATAGGCACAGAAAAGAAAAAACTTGATGTGAAATTAATGATATGATGAAACGATTAAAAAAAACTGATACTTAAGAATGACAAATGATAAAGCTTCTGACAAACAGTGCTAAGCATTATAAGCAAGGTGACTATATATACCTTTATTCATGAGAACATCCTGTTGCTAATCCAATTATTAATTGATTATTATGATTTGTTTGTTATGGTAGCAGAACTCTGCACAGGGTTGTGAACTGACAAATTACTCAGGATTTTCTTCATCTGATTTTTTCCATCATAAAAAATTTTATTTTTTTGGAAACTTCAGTTTTGGCCAAAAGCAGACTAAAAATGATTTTATGTTATTTCACAGTATTTTCAGTATTTTTTTACAGCAATCCAGCTCCAGGAATATTGTGAGGGTTTCTTGATAGGTTTCTTGATATACAGTGAGGAAAATAAGTATTTGAATACCCTGCGGTTTTGCAAGTTCTCCCGCTTACGTAGAAATCATGAAGGGGTCTGAAATTTTCATCTTAGGTGCATGTCCACTGTGAGAGACATAATCTAAAAAAATAAAAAAAAATCCGGGAATCACAATGTATGATTTTTTTTTAATAATTTATTTGTATGTTACTGCTGCAAATAAGTATTTGAACACCTGTGAAAATCAGTGTTAATATTTGGTACAGTAGCCTTTGTTTGCAATTACAGAGGTCAAATGTTTCCTGTAGTTTTTCACCAGGTTTGCACACACCGCAGCAGGGATTTTGGTCCACTCCTCCATACAGATCTTCTCCAAATCTTTCAGGTTTGGAGTTTCAGCTCCCTCCAAAGATTTTCGATTGAGTTCAGGTCTGGAGACTGGCCAGGCCACTCCAGGACCTTGAAATGCTTCTTCCAGAGCCCCTCCTTAGTTGCCCTGGCTGTGTGTTTGGGGTCACTGTCATGCTGGAAGACCCATCCATGACCCAACTTCAATGCTCTTACGGAGGGAAGGAGGTTGTTTGCCAAAATCTCGCAATACATGACCCCATCCATCCTCCCTTCAATACGGTGCAGTCGTCCTGTCCCCTTTGCAGAAGAGCACCCCCAGAGTATGATGTTTCCACCCCAATGCTTCACGGTTGGGATGGTTTTCTTGGGGTTGTTCTCATCCTCTAAACATGGTAAGTGGAGTTGATTCCAAAAAACTCTATTCTGGTCTCATCTGACCACATGACCTTCTCCCATGCCTCCTCTGGATCATCCAGATGGTCTCTGGTGAACTTCAAATGAGCCTGGACAGGTGCTGCCTTGAGCAGGGGGACCTTGCTGCCCTGCAGGATTTTAAACCATGACAGCATCATGTGTTACTAATGTAATCTTTGTGACTGTGGTCCCAGCTTTCTTCTGGTCATTGACCAGGTCCTCCTGTGTAGTTCTGAGCTTTCTCAGAATCATCCTTACCCCACAAAGTGAGATCTTGCATGGAATCCCAGACCGAGGGAGATTCAGTCATCTTGCGTTTCTTCCACTTTCTAATAAATAATCATAACAGTTGTTGTCTTCTACCAAGCTGCTTGCCTGTTGTCCTGTAGTCCATCCCAGCCTTGTGCAGATACAGATTTGTACCCTGGTGTCCTTAGACAGCTCTTTGGTCTTGGCTATGGTGGACAGGTTATGGTGGACAGGTTGGAGTGTGATTGATTGTGTGAACAGGCATCTTTTATACAGGTAACAAGTTCAAACAGGTGCAGTTAATACAGGTAAAGAGTGCAGAATAAGAGGGCTTCTTAAAGAAAAATTAACAGGTCTGTGTGAGCCAAAATTCTTGCTGGTTGGTAGGTGTTCAAATACTTATTTGCAGCAGTAACATACAAATAAATTATAAAAAAAATCATACATTGTGATTTCTGGATTTTTATTTTTTTTTTAGATTATGTCTCACAGTGGACATGCACCTAAGATGAAAATTTCAGACCCCTCCATGATTTCTAAGTGAGAGAACTTGCAAAATCTCAGGATGTTCAAATACTTATTTTCCTCACTGTATATATATATATATATATATATATATATATATATATATATATATATATATATATATATATATATATATAGTGGTTTGCACAGTTCCAAATAATTTTTAGACCACTAAAGGCCCTGTCCCACTGGCGTTTAGGAGGATTTGCTTATGGATTGCGCACAAAATTGGCTCATATTCGCTTAACATCCTCAATATGCGTGAAACATGCTTGTATGAGTCGGCCGACACCCGCACACATCTGCAATTATTCACAGAGGCACGTTTTTCCGTTACCACTATTTTTGAGCTGCACAAAATTTTGGCTGCGGATGACATCCGGCTTACATACTCCATACATACACAAACATAATCTATGCGCTGCATATTCGGCGTCATCTGCTGATATCCGCAACTGACAGGGATTTGCGGCTTGGCAGCGGACTGGGACAGTGTGTAAAACAGATATTTTGCGTGTCCATCATGTCCACATCACAAACTAAAATATGTTGTGGCCAACGAATAAAGCATTTTTATTACGTCTGTTTTCCATCTGATTTGCGGCAGATGCAAATCAGATGCGCTGTGTTCACAGCTGGACACCGTTCTTTGTTCTACCGGCTGCCACGCGCTCTGCGCTGGATGCTGCCTATATAAAATAATTATTTCATGGCGGATTAATAATTTTATTCTGCAAATTGCCTGTTGAAAACGGCTCTAATCACCTCCTGAATCACAGAGGAAGCCGTTCGCCTGCGCGTGAATGGCCCAGCTGCAAAAAGCATTTTGAGCCGTCTAAAAAGATAATTATTTGACTTGTTTACATTGTCAAGTCTTGATAAAAGAGTTGTGTGTTTTTTCCTTCTTGTCTGCAGCTGTTACAGTATTTGTTCCTATGTTTACAACAGATTTAACTTCTTGTTATAATCGTTCAGATGAGCTGCACTCTGATGCGATCCGCTGACGTCAAAAAAATCACGCATGAGCACGAAGGTTCAAGGTTGGCTCATGCAAGCACACGTGATTAAAATCCATCAGGTTTTTGAAAAAAATAAAAAGGACGGATACTTTTCTAACAGACCTCGTATATTATTAAAATATCCGTAATTCATACTGGGACATTTGTCATTTTTAGCCATTTTTGTTGCGGACGACAACAAATGCCAGTAATTTGTATACTCAATTCATGCGCAATTAATCCTCTCCCCAGTGGAACAGGGCCCTAACATATTTTTGCAGGTGTAGTGAATAAAGCTTTAACGGTTAAAAACATTTGTGAAGTCTGATATCAAATATTTTAGTGCCTACCTGTTAAATGTTTTGTAGCAGACATACAGTTCTATTCTCTGCAGACAGAGAAGACTGGTTTCAAGAGGAACCACTCTATCCTCTGCAGTCAGAGAAGAGATTGTCACAAAAGAGAAAGAAAGCAAAAGGGAACAAAGACCATTTCTCTTGACAACATACTAACTTGCCGGAAATATCACCCTAGTCATCCAGAGGCATACAGTTTTAACTTATGGTTAAAATTTTAACCAAACTAATTTCGGACAAGTTATTTAAAGTAACGTCACGTCTGAAGTTTTATGAAGTGAAAATATCAGCTATATGTTTCAGTTTTAAAGTATTGAAGGTTTTAGTGTGTACATGCTGTCTTGGCAGTGCATTATGGATAAAAATTCATGACAGGAGAAATGCATTTGAGACGCTCTGATCAGGCTCCACACAGACTCTCGTGAATATATTCTCTGCGTTTATAGACATTGTTATTGTGTTTGTTTTATGTAAAAATGCCAGATGAAGCTTGGGTTGCTTCTCCATTATTTTCAATTGGAATCACTGTGAGTTGCAATCGCTTCCTGTTTGGTCTTTAACATCCTGCTTATGTCCTTTGTTCCAGAGTAAACATACAGGCAGATTAATTTTCCAGCTTGGCATTTCTGCCTGTCGCACCTCCTCCAGTGCCCATGGGTCAGCTGCAGGGTCATCAGCCAGGAACCACCATTCCTCAACATTTCGCCCCTTTAATCCTGGAACGTCTCCTGGTGGCGGGGCAGTGACAGTGATGTCTCCCTGTCACTCCCTGCAGCTGTTGCCCCCTGCAGCTGTAATTTGGGGTTAGTTGTTTTTCCCCCAGCACTTGTCCTTCCTCCTCAGCCAGAGCCAGAACCTGCCTTTTTCTGCCTCCTCTGCCAATCTCTCACTGCTCTCTTTCCCTCTGGTCGCCCCTGCCTTCCTCAGTAGACGTATGATTGACAGCCCCACAAAGCCTCGGCATCCCACCTCAACTGGGTAGATGGTGGTCTTCCTGGCGGCCTCTCGACATTCAGCAGCCAGCTCGGCATACTTGGCCTTTTTGCACTTGAACGCAGCCCAATCACTTCTTCCTGTGGGATTGTCAGCTCAATGAGGTGCACCATTCTTGCACTGGTAGACCACACAACAATGTGGGGATGAAGAGTTGTAGTGATGATCTCTGTAGGGAACCGAAGTTGCCTGTCAAGATTGACCCTCATGTCCCACTCCTGGTCAGGGGAAAAGGGTCTTGATGATTCTCTTGCCCTGGTGTGTCTTTGTCCCCCACCCTCCATGACAAAAAGTTGTTCTCTGTCGATGGTGACTTTTTGTTGTCCTGTCGACACCTCTCCAGCACTTCAGCTAGCTTCCTCAGGACCTGGTCATGATGCCATCTATAACGGCCCTAAGAGAGTGCGACCTTGCAGCCTGACAAAATGTGCTGAAGACTTGTGTTGTGGACATTGCAGAGGTAACAGCATTCTTTTTTCCCAAACCACTGGTGGAGGTTGTGGGGACAGGGGAGGGTGTCATAGGTTGCACGAATGAGGAAGCTAAGGCTTGCCTATGGAATCTTCCACAGGTCTGACCAACTGTTTTTACGGTTGACAACTCCCTCCCAAGTTGTCTTGCTTCCTTGTTGGCCCTGTGATACTACCTTGATCTTGTAGCACTCTTCCTCCATCCTCGTCACCTCCGCCACCACCATCTCCTTCCTCGCCTTGCAATTGACTTTGGACCAGAAGCAAAGTGCCTCTCCGCATCCTTGTCCTGCTCTCCCTACCTGGACTCTGCCGACAGTCTCGTGATGTTGCAGCCTAGTGACAGCTCGTTCAACTTCAATTTGGCCATTCCACTTTTGTCTGGTAGGGACCTTGGCTTTAGCGCTCCTTACTGACTGATCAGTGGACTCTCTTAACTTGAGAACTAGCCTGGTCTTCTCTTGCATGTAGCCCAGCTTGATGGACTGCAGTGGCAATTGCAGTGTGTTCCTCTCAAAAAAGGCCTACTTTTGGAGAGGCACTGTGGCAGTCCCAACCACTTTTGGATGAAGGAACTGGCTTTTCCGTCCATCTTGTTTACAGTGGATGAGAAGATATCACTCATTTTCAGTGGCCACATCACCCTCCTGTAAAGAGTGAACTGGTAGCACCAGACCTTGTGCTTCCCAGGGAGTTGGCTTTGGTCTATCCTTGCCAGGCCATCCGTTAGCTGCTTTATGACTATTTTCCCCATCTGTTTGTCGGAAAGTTCAGCAGTGTACTGCCTCCCCTGGCTTTTGATGGGTTGTTCAGACAGCAGAGGGATTTTCTCTCCCCCGATGACAAAAGTGGTGGAATCATGTCTAACTCCCCTTCTGAGTGACAGGCTATGTGACTTGGCAGGCTTGATCTTCTTTCTTGCCCAAGCTATCAACTCATCCATCCTTTTTAGCAGTTGGGAGGTGTTGTCTGAAGGAGGCTTGTAACGTCATCCATGTAGCTCCTCATTGGGGGTAATATATAGCGTAATATACGAGGGTAAGCTGAAACGTTCTAAGGCTCACTATAATGCAGTTAATGCATTACTCCTTCATGGGGAGCCTTAGAACGTTTCAGCCTACCCTCGTATATAAGATGTCTGAAATTCAATTTGCGCTTATTAAATTCCATGCAGATTAAATGTAGCAGACATGGATTATTTATTTGGAATATTTGTTTTAGCAAGTTTTCAGGGTCTCTACTGCCATCTACTGGCCAGTAGTGTTTGTGGCACCCTAAATATTGAGATATCCCATAATCATTTGTGCGCCAGAGAGTTGTTGCAGGCTCTTGCTGCAGCTGATGAAAAGAAATAAAAATGTACATTTTGGTTGTATAATGTTCATTTACAATTGTTGTCAAGTGGATTCTCTCTGTGCTGTTTAAACTGCAGCAACTCTCTGGCGTGCAAAGGATTATGGGTTAGGGTCTGAGCATCTGGGCACCAGTAGATGGCAGTGTTCTATGCATTTTGACCCCAGTTATAACAAACAGTTGTCTAATCACAACTTGATTTTTGGCTTTTGCAAATGGCTTTGTTTTTTTTTTTTTTTACATAACATCACATTAACGTGTTGGTTTTTACATAGAATGAATGAGTCAACCAATCAGTGTTAGCAGAGGCTCATTTTACCCATAATCTCTTTGGCATCTGTGTGTGTTTGTTACAAAACTTCAGAATTAGTGCATTATTTAAAATTAAAAGATATGTGTTAGAGTTTAACTTTGTACAAATGACAGAATTGTCATTAATGGAGTTATTCTATCCAGATTAATTTGACTTATAAATCAAAACCATAAGTCAAAGCCACTTTATTTTCCAAGACCTCTGCTTCACGGCAGGATTGCTGTATGCTGTAAAGGAATAATGACTTGGTTTTTTGTTTTGTTTTGATTTTGTGGCAACCTGGCAGTCAGGCTCCTTTTGCTGGGATAGAGTTGATCTTAGTGCCTCTAAACTGCTTCACTGCTGCAAAATACGTAGCAAACGTATACGTAGAGTTTCCAGCAGTAGGCAGGGTGCACAAAGACAGGCGTGGTGACTCATTGTTTGGGTTTGTGATCGTGGTGTTAAAACTCAAAATTGGCTTGTTAGTAGCTGAGAGTGTACCGGAGACAATACTGAAAGTTATCGGTTAGCTGTAGCTTTGGTGGTTTCAGAATCAGAATCAGAAAAGTTTTATTGCCATATGAGTAAACAAGTTCACAACATTAGAAAATTGCTGCAGTACTTGGTGCTAACATAAAAGACAAACATAAAAAACTAAATAGAGCAGTAAAACAAGTAATATATAATAAAACTTTACACTATAACAATGTTACAAAATGTACAGAATGTATGAGCTAAGATAAATAAATGGTGATAAATAGTGGTGATAGCAACAATGTAGAGTTCTAAAGGTTCTTGTTGAGGAGGCTAACAGCAGAGGGGAAAAAACTGTTCTTATGGTGGGAGGTTCTGGTCCGAAGGGACCGTAGCCTCCTGCCTAAGGGGAGGAGGTCAAAAAGGCTATATCCAGGGTGAGAAGGATCAGTTCTGATCCGACCTGAACGCCCTAGTGTCCTGGAGATGTACAGGTCGTGAAGAGATGGAAGGTTGCAGCCAATCACCTTCTCAGCAGAGCATATGATGCACTGTAGTCTCTGTATGTCCCTGGTGGTGGCTCCAGCGTACCACACGGTGATGAGGTGGTGAGGATGGACTCGATGATGGTAGTGTAAAACTGCACCATGATCCTTGCTGGCAGGTTGAATTTCTTCAACTGCTGCAGGAAGTACATCCTCTGCTGGGCCTTCTTGACAACAGAAGTGATGGTGGACTCCCACCTGAGGTCCTGGGTTAGAGTGATTCCCAGGAAACAGAAGGTGTCCACTATGGTGATGGGGGTGTCTGCCAGGGAAGGGGAGAGGGGCTGTGTTCTTCCTAAAGTCCACAATAATCTCCACTGTCTTCTTGGTGTTCAGCACCAAGTTGTTATAGCTGCACCAGGACACCAGTCGTTGGACCTCCAGCCTATAGGCGGACTCATCCTCATCAGAGATGAGTCCGACAAAGGTGGTGTCATCTGCAAACTTGACAAGCTTGACAGACTGGTGATCAGAGGTGCAGCAGTTGGTGTACAGGGAGAAAAGCAGAGGAGAGAGGACACAGCCCTGAGGAGTACCGATACTGGTGGTCCGGGAGTCCGAGACATTCTTCCCCAGCCTCACGTGCTGCTTCCTATTCTTCAGGAAGTTGGCAATCCACCTGCAAGTAGAATCAGGCATGTTCATCTGGGAAAGCTTATCTTGGAGAAGATCTGGGAGGATGGCTCTGAAGGCAGAACTGAAGTCCACAAACAGGATCCTAGCGTAGGTTCTCGGGGAGTCCAGATGCTGCAGAACGAAGTGCAAAGCCAGATTGATGGTATCATCCACAGACCTACTGTCTCTGTAAGCAAACTGCAAGGGATCCAAGAGGGAGGCCGTGAGAGATTTGAGGTGGAACAGAACCAGACGCTCAAATGACTTCATGACTACAGAAGTCAGTGCCACCGGTCATTGAGTCCAGTGATCCTCAGTTTCTCGGGAACAGGAACAATGATGGAGGTTTTGAAACAGGCACGTGGCAAGCCTCCAGTGAGGAGTTGAATATGTCTGTAAACACTGGGGCAAGCTCATTAGCACAGTGTCTCAGAGTGGCAAGTGACACACCGTCTGGCCCAGGAGCTTTGCGAGCTTTTACAATCCTAAACTGCTTTCGCACCTCATCTTCATAAATATGCAGAGCTGTGAGGGCAGGGGGAGTTTTTGCAGGTGAAATAAATAAAGCTTTAACAGATAAAAACCTTTGTTAAGTCTGATATCAAAGATTTTAGCACTTACCTGTTTTATAGCAGATAAACAACTCTGTTCTCTATAAACAGAGAAGAGCTGGTTTAGGGAAAAACCGCTCTATCCTCTGCAGTCAGAGTTCAACAAGATCATTGCTCCTGACACCATACTAATTCACTAGAAATATCACCCAAGTCATCCAGAGGCATACAGTTTTAACTTATGGTTAAAATTTTAATCAAACTAATTGCAGACATGTTATTTAAATTAACGTCACTTCTGATGTTTTAGAACGTGAAAATATTAGCTATATGTTTTAGTTTT
Source organism: Thalassophryne amazonica (assembly GCF_902500255.1). NCBI lineage: Eukaryota > Metazoa > Chordata > Actinopteri > Batrachoidiformes > Batrachoididae > Thalassophryne > Thalassophryne amazonica. The sequence continues at coordinate 74,122,944 of NC_047104.1, forward strand.
AAAGTACTGCAATAATTTTGAAGGTTTTAGTGTGGACATGCTCTGCTGCCCAGTGCATTATGGGTACAGTCACGACAGGAGAAATGCATTTGAGATGCTCTGATCAGGCCCCACATGGACAACAGCATTAAACTCTTTGTACATTGTGCCTGAAACTCTTATGAATATATTCTCTGGGTTTATAGATGCTGTAACTTGTTATTGAGTTTGTTTTAAATGTCAGAAGAAGCTCAGGTTGCATTTCCAATATTTTCCTGTTTGCTCTACAGTCTCTACTGCCATCTACTGGCCAGTAGTGTTCATGGCAGTATTCGCCCTAATTTGAGATATCCCATAAATGATAATTCTTTGAGCGCATGAGAGTTGTTGCAGCCTCTTACTGCAGTTAAAGAAACCAAAGTATACATTTTGGTTGAATAATGTTCATTTACAATTGTCATTGTGGATTTTGTTGTTAAAAGAAAAAACTGGTACGCAAAAGATTATGGGTAAGGGATGATGGTAAGATGGCAGTGTTCTATGCATTTTGACCCCGGTTACATCAGACGGTTTTCAAATCACAACTTGACTTAGTTGGCTTTTGCAAATGGCTTCTTTTTTTTTTTACATATAAATAAAATGGCATATTTTACAAAAACACATTTAAATACCAACACACACACACACACGTCACGTTACATTAATGTGTTGATTTTTACATAGAATGAATGAGTCAACCAATCAGTGTTAGTGGAGACTCATTTACCCATAATCCCTTTCGCATCTCTCTGTGTTTGTTACAAAACTTCAGAATTAATGCATTATTTAAAATTAAAAGACATGTTATATTTTAACTTTGTACAAATGACAGAATTGACATTAATGGAGTTATTTTATCCGTATTAATTTTATTTATAAGTCACAAACCATACGTCAGCACTGCTTTATTTTCCAACACTGCTATTGAGTAGAGAGTTGAGCTTTGCTGCACCTCTCAGCTGTTTTACTACTGCATGCTGTGTAGTAAACAGGAGCTTCCAGCAGTGGGCAGGCCGCACCAAGAAGTGCTGACTCATTCTTTTGGTCTGTGGTTGTCTTTGATGCTACCAGAAGCGATCGTTGTGTTAAAAGTCAAAATCAGCTAGTTAGTAGTTGTAAGTGTACTGGAGACTGGAAGTTATCGGTTAGCTGTAGCTTCTGATTTAGCGGCTGTGTATGTTTCTCCAGGTATAACTGGAGTTGCGTCAGGAAGGGCATCCGGCGTAAAACTTGTGCCAAATACCAATGTGGATCTGGCTGTATCCACTGTGGCGACCCTGAACAAAACCGGGAGCAGCCGAAAGAACAACAACATCGGTTTAGCTTTATAAAAGATAACTTTTCAGTTAGCTGATTATCTGTTATTGAAGCTAACTTTTTGGTTAGCTGTGCCAACCACTGCATATATATATATATATATAAACTCAAAAACTACAGAAATACTATGATATTTAAACCTTTTGCATAACATTTTATGTATTTGGCTTCACCTACTTTTCCCTGTTCATTGTAATCTTCGTTAATTCTCTCTCTACCCCACTCCTCCAGTCTTCGCCCAAGTAAGAAATACTCCTTAATTGGCCCGTTGGGCTGTGAGGGCGGCTCCCATGAAAGTGCCACATAATTTGAACCAATAACAAGAGGCTTGGGAGGAGGCTGAGAAGCAGGTGGGGCTGCAGTTGTGGTGAAGTGCTGAGGAGGTGAATGTGTGCAGCCTGCTGCCGTGCATGCTTCAAGCCTCAAAGTGTAAGTGGTCCATGGTTCCAAACGGCGAAATAAGAAGTGGCGCGACAGCCCGCTGAACTCCAGGTTTTCCTCACTGTACAAGTTATACATCTGGAATAAGAGAGGGGATGACAAAGAGAAGTGCTGAGTGCAGAGAAACAGGTGAAACACTGTTGATAGGTTATCACATTTCCAACTTTATTGAAGAATGAAAATAAATGTGTTCACATTCTGACTTGGCTGGAAAAGTCCTATTTAAAAAGAACTTGCAGTTTGAATGAAAACATGTTTTAAACTTTAGGAAGGACTAAAGAACAAAGAAAGAAAATTAAAAATAAAATGCTAAATGTTTATTTTACAGATAATTGAAAGTTATCTTTAGCCATTAATTTTCACATTCACTGATGACTGAGTGACTTGCGGGACATGCCACTGGTTTATTTATTACATGCACTGTGTTTTTCTCTGTACTGCATGTACCGTGATCACTCCGTTTGGAGCATCCGGCTGATTCCAGCTAAGCAGTAACGCTCTGCCTTGCTCTCTCTGCTCCACCATAACATTAGCCAGGCCAGCCGGAGAAGCCTCCAGTGTCCTTGTGCCGACCCACGGACTGGAAACGCTGCCTGAGAAGATTATAAAACACCCAGAACAAATAGAGTGACTCTGTAGTTGGTGCTGATGGTAACTGTAAAGTTTCACTAAAGAATTACTCATCAGTACCACCATACCTGCTTTGTTCACAGCCTCCACACGAAAGCTATACTCAGTGTAAGGCTGAAAACCAGAGACTGTTCCTTCTAGAACTGCACCCTGAGGGTGAAAAAAGAGAGAGTGGACATATACTCGGAGTATAACTAAACTAACTAAAATGGAATATGAAAGAGAAAGTAAAAACATTAAAGGGTGGGAAGAAAGCAACAACTGTCCCTCACTACGAAGTATGATACTAACCCCTGCATTAAAAGGGCATTTTCCAACTGACGTCCTTGAATCTGTCACACAGAAATGGCATACTACTACACAGAGCCATCGCATGGGCCGTGCGAACTGTGAAACAGCACAGGACCTCGTGACTCCAGGGGGCCTCACATCTGACCCACAATTTTTTTTATATGTAGACTGGTTATATATTACACTAGTGCAGGGGTTTTATAAAGACCCCTGCACTAGAGAGCACTAGAGAACAAATGAATAACTGACTCCCCGCCCAAACACACACACAATTTCAGCATCTTCGTGTGTTTCTTTTTATTCTTTTACACATCTTAAACACATTTTAAAACTATTTGTTTTTGTAAATGCAGACTCACCTTTGTAAACATTTTAAACGTTTTTAAAGAACTTTCTATTCTTTCACACATTTTACATCCTTTTCAAACATTTTAAACTTGTTTTTAAAGAACTTTCTATTCTTCTATTTTTACCTTTTGTCATATTTTAAACATCATTTTTAAAAAAACATTTAAACATCTCTGTGTGTTTTTAAATATCGTTGGCATAACTAACACATTTTAACATAAGGATGAGTATTGATAAGATTTTATTGATATCTATGCCATTATCGATTCTGCTTATTGATCCGATTCCTTATCGACTCCCTTATCAAAACATCCCGTGAATGTTCAAAAATTCTTGAAAGGGTAGTTGTAAAACAGCTAACTGATCATCTGCAGAGGAATGGTCTATTTGAAGAGTTTCAGTCAGGTTTTAGAATTCATCATAGTACAGAAACAGCATTAGTGAAGGTTACAAATGATCTTCTTATGGCCTCGGACAGTGGACTCGTCTCTGTGCTTGTTCTGTTGGACCTCAGTGCTGCTTTTGATACTGTTGACCATAAAATTTTATTACAGAGATTAGAGCATGCCATAGGTATTAAAGGCACTGCGCTGCGGTGGTTTGAATCATATTTGTCTAATAGATTACAATTTGTTAATGTAAATGGGGAATCTTCTTCACAGACTAAAGTTAATTATGGAGTTCCACAAGGTTCTGTGCTAGGACCAATTTTATTCACTTTATACATGCTTCCCTTAGGCAGTATTATTAGACGGTATTGCTTAAATTTTCATTGTTACGCAGATGATACCCAGCTTTATCTATCCATGAAGCCAGAGGACACACACCAATTAGCTAAACTGCAGGATTGTCTTACAGACATAAAGACATGGATGACCTCTAATTTCCTGCTTTTAAACTCAGATAAAACTGAAGTTATTGTACTTGGCCCCACAAATCTTAGAAACATGGTGTCTAACCAGATCCTTACTCTGGATGGCATTACCCTGACCTCTAGTAATACTGTGAGAAATCTTGGAGTCATTTTTGATCAGGATATGTCATTCAAAGCGCATATTAATCAAATATGTAGGACTGCTTTTTTGCATTTACGCAATATCTCTAAAATCAGAAAGGTCTTGTCTCAGAGTGATGCTGAAAAACTAATTCATGCATTTATTTCCTCTAGGCTGGACTATTGTAATTCATTATTATCAGGTTGTCCTAAAAGTTCCCTAAAAAGCCTTCAGTTAATTCAAAATGCTGCAGCTAGAGTACTGACGGGAACTAGAAGGAGAGAGCATATCTCACCCATATTGGCCTCTCTTCATTGGCTTCCTGTTAATTCTAGAATAGAATTTAAAATTCTTCTTCTTACTTATAAGGTTTTGAATAATCAGGTCCCATCTTGTCTTGGGGACCTCGTAGTACCATATCACCCCAATAGAGCGCTTCGCTCTCAGACTGCAGGCTTACTTGTAGTTCCTAGGGTTTGTAAGAGTAGAATGGGAGGCAGAGCCTTCAGCTTTCAGGCTCCTCTCCTGTGGAACCAGCTCCCAATTCAGATCAGGGAGACAGACACCCTCTCTACTTTTAAGATTAGGCTTAAAACTTTCCTTTTTGCTAAAGCTTATAGTTAGGGCTGGATCAGGTGACCCTGAACCATCCCTTAGTTATGCTGCTATAGACGTAGACTGCTGGGGGGTTCCCATGATGCACTGTTTCTTTCTCTTTTTGCTCTGTGTGCACCGCTCTGCATTTAATCATTAGTGATCGATCTCTGCTCCCCTCCACAGCATGTCTTTTTCCTGGTTCTCTCCCTCAGCCCCAACCAGTCCCAGCAGAAGACTGCCCCTCCCTGAGCCTGGTTCTGCTGGAGGTTTCTTCCTGTTAAAAGGGAGTTTTTCCTTCCCACTGTAGCCAAGTGCTTGCTCACAGGGGGTCGTTTTGACCGTTGGGGTTTTACATAATTATTGTATGGCCTTGCCTTGCAATATAAAGCGCCTTGGGGCAACTGTTTGTTGTGATTTGGCGCTATATAAAAAAATTGATTGATTGATTGATGTGTACTACAAGTAGGCTTTACAGGTTTTCTATGGCACTAACATTTATTGAGTCTTAAAGTAAATAAATATGAATTTGGTCACTGGATCCTTGATCTTTGGACATAAATAAAAATAAACAAAATCTGTAGTTTTTCTCAAAAGCATTTTCTTTCAGACATTAATGGCTCAAAACTATACCTCCATACCTCTGAGCTCAGCTCTTGCAGCCAGCTGTGCTGCACATCAACATCAATGTAATTCATAAAGAACGCAGGACGTCTCATTTTGGGAGGAAAAAAAAGTTTTAGTCTGTTGTAGTTTGTTGTCTGTGTTTCAATGTTTGGAAAGGTGTCGCTTTGAAGTTATTAATTCCGGCCGGACTCTAACTTGACTCGGCAGAGAGCAGCGCAGTGTTTGGAGCTGTGTGAACAGAACGGAGGATGATTCTCGTTTATTTCTCGCAACAAGACAAGAGTCCCAGTTAGTGACTTTAATCTGCACAAAAGTGACACGCGATTGACATATTTAATTGGCTTTGAGAGGGCTTAAGAAGCGGACTTGGCGCTTCTGAAAAGAGCGAAGCAATGAACCAACAAAGCAGTGGGTCAGTCACTGTTTCATGCTTCAAGCTTCAAGAACAGCCACTGCAGAAGCAGCTGATTGCAGACCCTGCAGTGGGTCTGTAATGAAATGATCATTTTCCCGATAAAACACCCTCATAAACAACGGCCGCTCTGAAGGATCAATGAGGGAATCGTTAAGCAAAAAGACTATTGATATCCGTGGATCAAATCATTTCTTAACGATTCTTGAAATGAACAATGCCCATTCCCTGTGCACCCCCTGAAGACTTCTGGCTTCACAGTTTGAAAACCACTGCATTAGCGTATTCGCTATCTGTCGGTACATGCTACTATTGATCATAACAAAAAAGAGAGAACTAATATCATTATGTTAAAGTCTCTTTACATACAATATTTGTATTACATTGTCTTTCACATAAAGGATGTCAGCAGCTCTTTGTCTGGCACTTCGATGAACCTTTTCTTTCCTCAGCTTGGATGACCTTCCTCTTTTATCATGCAGGAGCTCTTCTTTTTCTTTACCCATTTTTTAATGATTTGATTTTTCATTCTTTCCCTTTGCTTTGACAGCTCTTCTTCTTTTTCTTCAGCCAGTAACATTTTCCTCCTTTTAGCACGCCACAAACTTTCTTTTGATTTTCCTTTTAATGTACTTTACATAGTCATTTTGAATATCTGAAATGAAACTAAAAAAAATATTATTTTAAAACACACGTAGCACATAATGCAATGGTTACAAAATATATTAAAATGGAGACAACTTTTAGAATTGGAAGAACAATAATTTTTATTATTTTGGGATGCAATATGTAAAAATTTATATTTTTATACTGGAACACTCTTTAAAGGAAATCTTAATTCTTACCTAATAATATGACTTCATCAGTCACTGGATAAAAGTCACAACCACTCAATCACTGATCATACAGTGAGTAAAATAAGTATTAAACACATCACCATTTTTCTCAATATATTTCTAAAGGTGCTATTGACATGAAAGTTTTACCAGAAGTAATCCATACATCCAAACAATCTATAACAAATCAGTACAGAAAGGAAGTTATGTGTAATAAAATGGAACGACATAGGGGAAAAGTATTGAACACCCTTACTGAAATTTATTTAATACGTCATATAAAAGCCTTTGTTGGTAATGGCAGCTTCAAGACACCTCCTGTATGGAGAAACTAGTCGCATGTGTTGCTCAGGTGTGATTTTGGCCCACTCTTCCACAGAAACATTCTTAAAATCTTGAACGTTTCATGGACGTCTTCTATAAACTCTGATCTTTAGTTCTTTCCATCGATTTTCTATTGGATTCAAGTCAGGTGATTGGCTGGGACATTCTAGCAGCTTTATTTTCATTCTCTGACACCAATTGGGAGTTTCCTTGGCTGTGTGTTTGGGATCATTGTCTTGCTGAAATGTCCACCCTCATTTCATGTTCATCATCCTGGTAGATGGCAGCAGATTTTTTTTTTTTATCAAGAATGTCTCGGTACATTTTTCCATTCATCCTTCCTTCAATTATATAAAGTTTTCCAGTGCAGGATGCTGAAGAACAGTGCACACCATGATGTTCCCACTTTCAAACTTCATTGTTGGTATGGTGTTTTAGGGGTGATGTGCAGTTCCATTTGACTTCTAAACATGGTGTGTATTATGGCATCCAAAGTGTTCAGTTGTGGTCTGCTCTGACCAGACCATATTCTCCCAGTATTTCGCAGGCTTCTTTAAAATTTGTCCAGCAAACTTTATACCTCCTTCACACATAACACGATTGAAGTAGACTGGCGCATGAAGGAGGAATTGCATGCCACTTGTGAAAAATTGGAGGCGCTTCAAACACCTCTTAAAGCTGTCGCCACAACCATTCATGCACACAAGCGGCTGAAAGACAGCGAGTGCCCAGCGAGTGTCCATTCGACCCCCCTCTTGGCAGGTGTCAGCCAAATTCCAGGTGTCACACATGAACATCCAACACCATTCGCTGGACACTTAGAAAAGGCGGGGCTATTTGCGCTCCTGGCACGATAGTAGAGAGCAGCTGACCATATTCAAGCTGTCTGTGAAAATTGTCTAAGTGCAACATGAGTGTAACCTAGCAACACATGGGTGTGACTGTGCCGAACCCCCCCCCCCCCCCCCACACACAAATGGCTCGTAGACTGTCCCTCCCCCCACGCCATGAATCCAACATTGTTAGCTGTGGCTGAGGGTCCCGGAGTCTGGTCGATGTCCAGCACAGCTGAACGCTGTGTACTGCAACTCAGCTGGTGAACATGCAATGCACCTGTGTGGGCGGGTGCTCATGGACCGGCCAGTATCTGAGGGTGGGGCACGGGGTGAAATTACTGAGCTGGCCGGGCAGGCTGGTGTCACTTCCACTACCTAAATTGTCGTTTACAAGACAGACAGAAAGAGTGGAAATTAAATAAAACAAATAAGGGTGAAGGCGTGAACTCATTCATGTGTGATCCCATTGCTCATACGCTTTGCTCTGGACATAAGGCGCATGTCAGCTGACTGCCAACTGTCAGCTGGACCTGACCGTGCATGCAAGGTGGTAAATTCCAAAACATCAGACAGATGCAGAACAAAAAAAACAAAACAAAAAAAGCATACATACATAAAATAAAAATCACAGAATAAAGGAACAGAGAGTAAGTGTTTTTTTTAAGTGAGCTGACGAGGTTTGCAGACAAAGGTAGGTGTGTACCTGCGACTGGCAGCTGTTCAGATATCTGTGCTCCCAAGTCACACCCGGAGGACACCTGTAGTGGCTTGTAGAATATGACTTCACATAACTTTACAGTGAGGCGCGGACGTCAGCTTGCTGTCCTCGTGTGGAAATAAATTAAATTAATTAAATAAAATGTAATTAACGCTGGGGAATATCATGCCATGCAGAAAATCACCTCACGGGATGCCCTCATGAGGTGCATGTATCTGCGGGATATTGTACTAATTCCAACACATAACACATTTGCAACGCAGTCACCAGCGGATCACTGTGCGCTGGACACGCCATGCCGGCTGATGTGCTCATGACAACGGGAGCCAGTTGGTGTTTCATGAGACGAGTGCATCGGGTAATTCATGTAAAACTAAAAGGGAGAACAGTAATCCACATCATTCAGTACTTCCTGGTGTACACCCGCAATTTATAAAGGAATTAAGCATCATAAATTGTGCAGGTTTTTTTTTTGCTCCGCTACTGTGTGCGTGACTTTCCACGTGCTCACAGTGTACGTGTGCGCGAATATGACCGTGCACAAAATCGTCGCCACGTTATCGTGCACGCTGACCGTGTGTCCCTCCCGACAGCAGGTGGAATGTTTTGCGGTTCCCCATTTCGTTTTTTGTTCACGGATTTTCTTCCGGTTTCTGCATCTTTTGCCCAATATCGTGTTATGTGTGAAGGGGCCCTTAAATGAGCTTCAACATGCTTTTTCTTCTGCAATGGATTCTTGCATGGTGAGCATGCATACAGGCCATGGCAGTCGAGTGCGTTACTTAATGTTTTCTTTGAAACAATTGTACCTGCTAATTCCTGTTCTTTCTGAAGCTCCAGACAAGTGGTCCTTGGCCCTAGGAGAACTGTTCTGATAATTCTTTTCACTCCTCTGTCAGAAATCTTGTGAGGAGCACCTGGTTGGGGCTGGTTTATAATGAAATAATGTTCTTTCTACTTCAGGATTATGGCCCCAATAGTGTTAACTGGATCATTCAGAAGTTTAGAAATCCTTCTGTAACTAATGCCATCAGTATGTTTTGCAACAATAAGGTTGCAATGATCTTGAGAGACCTCTTTGCTTTTACCCATCATGAGATGTTTCTTGTGTTACACATTAGTAATGAGACACCTTTTTATTGACCATTAGTTGGAACTGAACCAGCTAATATTAATTTGCACTGGAAAGGAGCAGGATTGCTTTCTATTTACTGATAGATTTAAGCTGGTGTCTTGGCTTTCCATGCTTTTTTGCACATCCCTTTCTTCATGCATTATACAACCCCTGGCAAAAATTATGGAATCACCGGCCTCGGAGGATGTTCATTCAGTTGTTTAATTTTGTAGAAAAAAAGCAGATCACAGACATGACACAAAACTAAAGTTATTTCAAATGGCAACTTTCTGGCTTTAAGAAACACTATAAGAAATCAGGAAAAAAAACTGTGGCAGTCAGGAACGGTTACTTTTTTAGACCAAGCAGAGGGAAAAAAATATGGAATCACTCAATTGTGAGGAAAAAATTATGGAATCATGAAAAACAAAAGAACGCTCCAACACATCACTAGTATTTTGTTGCACCACCTCTGGCTTGCAGTCTCTGAGGCATGGACTTAATGAGTGACAAACAGTACTCTTCATCAATCTGGCTCCAACTTTCTCTGATTGCTGTTGCCTGATCAGCTTTGCAGGTTGGAGCCTTGTCATGGACCATTTTCTTCAACTTCCACCAAAGATTTTCAATTGGATTAAGATCCAGACTATTTGCAGGCCATGACATTGACCCTATGTGTCTTTTTGCAAGGAATGTTTTCACAGTTTTTGCTCTATGGCAACATGCATTATCATATTGAAAAATGATTTCATCATCCCCAAACATCCTTTCAATTGATGGGATAAGAAAAGTGTCCAAAATATCAACATAAACTTGTGCATTTATTGATGATGTAATGACAGCCATCTCCCCAGTGCCTTTACCTGACATGGAGCCCCATATCATCAATGACTGTGGAAATTTACATGTTCTCTTCAGGCAGTCATCTTTATAAATCTCATTGGAACGGCACCAAACAAAAGTTCCAGCATCATCACCTTGCCCAATGCAGATTCAAGATTCATCACTGAATATGACTTTCATCCAGTCATCCACAGTCCACGATTGCTTTTTCTTAGCCCATTGTAACCTTGTTTTTTTTTTGTTTAGGTGTTAATGATGGCTTTCGTTTAGCTTTTCTGTATGCAAATCCCATTTCCTTTAGGCAGTTTCTTACAGTTCGGTCACAGACGTTGACTCCAGTTTCCTCCCATTCGTTCCTCATTTGTTTTGTTGTGCATTTTCGATTTTTGAGACATATTGCTTTAAGTTTTCTGTCTTGACGCTTTGATGTCTTCCTTGGTCTACCAGTATGTTTGCCTTTAACAACCTTCCCATGTTGTTTGTATTTGGTCCAGAGTTTAGACACAGTTGACTGTGAACAACCAACATCTTTTGCAGCACTGCGTGATGATTTACCCTCTTTTAAGAGTTTGATAATCCTCTCCTTTGTTTCAATTGACATCTCTCGTGTTGGAGCCATGATTCATGTCAGTCCACTTGGTGCAACAGCTCTCCATGGTGTGATCACTCCTTTTTAGATGCAGACTAACGAGCAGATCTGATTTGATGCAGGTGTTAGTTTTGGGGATGAAAATTTACAGGGTGATTCCGTAATTTATTCCTCAGAATTGAGTGAGTCCATAGTTTTTTCCCTCTGCTTGGTCTAAAAAAGTAACCGTTACTGACTGCCACAATTTTTTTTCTTGATTTCTTATAGTGTTTCTTAAAGCCAGAAAGTTGCCATTTGAAATGACTTTAGTTTTGTGTCATGTCTGTGATCTGCTTTTTTTCTACAAAATTAAACAACTGAATGAACATCCTCCGAGGCCGGTGATTCCATTATTTTTGCCAGGGGTTGTAGTTCCCTGTGTCATTTCACATAATTACACATAACTTATATAATAGACAGCTATGGTTTGACTTATGTGTATGCATGAAATACTTGCATTTTTACTGACAGCTTGTGAAAATTTTATGTCAATAGCACCTTTAAGAATATATTTGCTGAGAAAAAGGGTGACGTGTTCAATCTTGATTTTACCCGCTGTATGTGTTTTGTCTGTATTAACAAACAGCCTAATACAACTAAGGCAAAGCCTTGGAACGAACATCAATCTAGGTTGATGTAAATATATTGTGTCGATTATATGTGATACACCATAGTTCAAAATTGCATGGATTAAAGGTACTTTAGATAGACTGACATGATTGGTTAATGATAAACTGTTATGGGAATAATTTTAATCTTTATTTAAGCAGGTTAGTCCTCTTGAGATCGAGATCTCTTTTGCAATGGAGACCTGGACAATTATAAATTTTCTATTTCAGGCTTTAATGGTACATACATGTGGGTTTATTAAAGGTATTCATGAAAATATCCTTGCTAAGTGAAATATCAACAACAGAAACTTCTGCATTCTCGAGATCGATAGATTTATTGAATGATCAATGTAATCTACAACAACAGTAAATAATATGTTTATGTTACTGACATAAATGAGCGAAGCACCTCAACATCTCACCATATTATTTAGGTCCTTCAGACTTTTTTATTCAGTAAAGTGGTTCTGGGGAGCATTAGCATGGCTAAAAAGTTTTAGTGCCCCATGTACCCCAAGCACATGTACCATTTTAAAGACAGCATTTTCAAAACACCACAAAAACTACCAAACACATAAATCAAAGTACTTTATTTACTCATATTTGCAGTTAGTCTGGGTCAGTCTGGTTCAGAGGTCTGCAACCTTTCCTGTTAAAAGAGCCATTTTTCTCCTGTCTTTCACAAATAAAATTCGTTTGGAGCCACAAAACATGTTTGACCTTTAAAATGAATGAATAAAGACAACACAGCTTATAAAGTTTTTTCTATATACAGTCCAGCTATATATTTTTTTAATTATTCTTTTTGTTTTGTTTTTACAACCCCAAATCAGAAAAAAATGGATGATACAAAAAATGTGGTGGTGGTAGTGGGAGATGAGGGTGGGGAGACGACCCAAAATGATTCTGACATTTTCTTTGATTTCTATTCCTGTAACTGCAGACTGTATGAAACCAACATATTTTATGTTTTGTGTGGTCAGAATTATTTTATTTGTTAATATATATCCATTCCTATATTTAAGGCCTGCAGCATTTTCTAAGAAAAAAAAAAGGTTGGGACAGGGCAGTTTATTCTAAATGTAAGAATTAATCATTTTTACAGCCATTTTTTTTTTTTTTTTGAGAAATGTCAGAGGATGACTACATGAACATTTCCAAGTCACTAAATATTTCTTAGACTTCATTTAGATCAATCATTCAAAAAATACAAACAGATTCAAGATTCAAAGCTTTTATTGTCATATGCACATTAAAGAAGCATGTTTCCCTGTGCAATGAAGTTCTTTGCTGCACACACTGGATGCCCAAATATATATATAAATGACTCTAAGTATAAAATATCTAAATATAAGTGGGGAAAAAAGAGCATGCTGGTAAGAACGATAGAATATAACAAACAATGTAATAAAAATGTAATAATGTAATAAAAAGAAATATACACTGTAAGAAGGGAAATATAAAATATGCTTGTGTAATGGCCTACGTGATATGTACATGATAGTGCATCAGTGTACAACATTCACTGTTTTGTGCAACATTCAGCAGTAAATGGTTTAATGCAATTGAACCAGTGGATTCAAGTTAACAGGTACTGTAGTGCAATCGCATAAAGTGTTTGTAATATAATAAATGTCTAACAGAAGATAAAGTGACCAGTGATGGGGAGCTCTGTCCTGGGGGGGGGGGGGGGTTTCAGCTGTTTAACAGTCTAATGGCTGTGGGAAAGAAGGAGTTCTTGAACCTGGTGGTTCTGCATCTCACAGTCCTGAACCTGCAGTCTGAGGGGAGGAGTGTGAATAGTCCATGTTGAGGGTGAGTGGGGTCTTTGATGATGGAGGCAGCTCTCCTGTGGACTCTGCGGTGGTAGATGCTCTGCAGAGAGGGTTGTGGGGTCCTGGTGATCTTAGTCTTTACCACTCTCTGCAGGCGTTTGCGGTCCCACACAGTGATGCAGGTGGTCAAGACTGACTCAATGATGCAGCTGTAGAAGTTGCTGAGGATCCTGGGTGGCATTCCAAATTTCCTCAGCCTCCTCAGGAAATACAGCCACTGCTGAGCCTTCTTCACCACCTGTGTGGTGTTGAATGCCCAGGTGAAGTCATCGCTGATGTGGACCCCCAGGTACTTGAAGTTTCTCACCCTCTCCACCTCAAGACCTCGGATGAACAGCGGCTGGTGAGGCCTCCTCTCCTTCCTCATGTCCACTATCATTTCCTTGGTCTTGTCTGTGCTGAGGGTGAGATTGTTGTCTCCACACCACGTCTCCAGACTGTTCACCTCCCTCCTGTAGGCCGCCTCGTCTCCGCCAGTGATGCGTCCTATCATGGCGGTGTCATTGGCAAACTTGATGATGGTGTTGTTGGGGTTGGAAGCAACACAGTCGTGGGTGAACAGGGTGTAGAGGATGGGGCTGAGGACACAGCCTTGTGGGGTCCCCATGTTGGTAGTGACTGCTTTTGATACTGTTGACCATAAAATTTTATTACAGAGATTAGAGCATGCCATAGGTATTAAAGGCACTGCGCTGCGGTGGTTTGAATCATATTTGTCTAATAGATTACAATTTGTTCATGTAAATGGGGAATCTTCTTCACAGACTAAGGTTAATTATGGAGTTCCACAAGGTTCTGTGCTAGGACCAATTTTATTCACTTTATACATGCTTCCCTTAGGCAGTATTATTAGACGGTATTGCTTAAATTTTCATTGTTATGCAGATGATACCCAGCTTTATCTATCCATGAAGCCAGAGGACACACACCAATTAGCTAAACTGCAGGATTGTCTTATAGACATAAAGACATGGATGACCTCTAATTTCCTGCTTTTAAACTCAGATAAAACTGAAGTTATTGTACTTGGCCCCACAAATCTTAGAAACATGGTGTCTAACCAGATCCTTACTCTGGATGGCATTACCCTGACCTCTAGTAATACTGTGAGAAATCTTGGAGTCATTTTTGATCAGGATATGTCATTCAAAGTGCATATTAAACAAATATGTAGGACTGCTTTTTTGCATTTACGCAATATCTCTAAAATCAGAAAGGTCTTGTCTCAGAGTGATGCTGAAAAACTAATTCATGCATTTATTTCCTCTAGGCTGGACTATTGTAATTCATTATTATCAGGTTGTCCTAAAAGTTCCCTAAAAAGCCTTCAGTTAATTCAAAATGCTGCAGCTAGAGTACTGACGGGGACTAGAAGGAGAGAGCATATCTCACCCATATTGGCCTCTCTTCATTGGCTTCCTGTTAATTCTAGAATAGAATTTAAAATTCTTCTTCTTACTTATAAGGTTTTGAATAATCAGGTCCCATCTTATCTTAGGGACCTCGTAGTACCATATCACCCCAATAGAGCGCTTCGCTCTCAGACTGCAGGCTTACTTGTAGTTCCTAGGGTTTGTAAGAGTAGAATGGGAGGCAGAGCCTTCAGCTTTCAGGCTCCTCTCCTGTGGAACCAGCTCCCAATTCAGATCAGGGAGACAGACACCCTCTCTACTTTTAAGATTAGGCTTAAAACTTTCCTTTTTGCTAAAGCTTATAGTTAGGGCTGGATCAGGTGACCCTAAACCATCCCTTAGTTATGCTGCTATAGACGTAGACTGCTGGGGGGTTCCCATGATGCACTGTTTCTTTCTCCTTTTGCTCTGTATGCACCACTCTGCATTTAATCATTAGTGATCGATCTCTGCTCCCCTGCACAGCATGTCTTTTTCCTGGTTCTCTCCCTCAGCCCCAACCAGTCCCAGCAGAAGACTGCTCCTCCCTGAGCCTGGTTCTGCTGGAGGTTTCTTCCTGTTAAAAGGGAGTTTTTCCTTCCCACTGTAGCCAAGTGCTTGCTCACAGGGGGTCGTTTTGACCGTTGGGGTTTTACATAATTATTGTATGGCCTTGCCTTACAATATAAAGCGCCTTGGGGCAACTGTTTGTTGTGATTTGGCGCTATATAAAAAAATTGATTGAATTGATTGATGGTGGCTGACGTCCTTCTCCCGATCCTGACAGACTGTGGCCTGTCAGGCAGGAAGCTGAGAAGCCAGTCACAGAGAGAGGGGTGACGTCCGAGGGCTAACAGTTTGTGGGTGAGTTTGTGGGGGACGACCGTGTTGAAGGTGGAGCTGTAGTCGATAATGAACATCCTAATGTACGAGTCTTTATTTTCCAGATGGGAGAGGGAGATGTGAAGGGCGGTGGCAATGGTGTCGGATGTAGACAGGTTGTGCCTGTAGGCATACTGCAGGGGGTCAGTGGTGTCTGGGATGCTGTTATGGATGTGAAACAGTATCACTCTCTCGAAGCACTTCATAATGATTGAAGTGAGTGGCCGGAAGTCATTCAGACAGGATGGGGAGTTCTTCTTGGGGAGGGAGACGATGGTGGTGGTCTTGTTGCATCTCGGGACAATGCATTGCCTGAGGGAAAGGTTGAAGATGGAGGTGAGAACATCAGCCAGCTCGTTAGCACATACATACATGGTACATTGTCTGGCCCGGCAGCCTTCCGGGGGCGGATGCTCCTTAAGGCTTTGTGTACCTGGGCTGATGTGACAACTGGCGGGGGGGAGGGGGGTTGAGTGGCGGGGTGTGTCTGTATTCCGTAGAGGTGGTGGGGGTGGGGCTCTCAAAGCGGGTGTAGAAGGCGTTGAGGTCATCTGGCAGGCTGTCTGATGAGCTGATGTTGGTGGTTCTGGATTTGGTCCTGAAGTCTGTGATGTGATCCAGACATTGCCACATTCTCCTGGAGTCAGCGTTAGAGTAGAAGTCCTCCGTCTTCTCTCTGTGCTGTCTCTTGGCCTATCTTATGGCCTTCTCCAGTCTGTACTGTGCAGCCTTGTACTCGGTTTCATTGCCAGATCTTAAAGCAGCAGTGCGAGCACGCAGCAAGTGCAGAACCTCTCTTTACCCAGGGCTACTGGTTGGGGAACTTCCTCACTTGTATGGTGGGTACGATGTTCTCAACACAGGTGCTGATATACCCAGTCAGCATAGTCTTCTATGCTGATGTATTTGTCCTGCTGCCTGGCTCCTTGGCCCCCCTGCCTACCTGACACAAATTTACACTTTTTTGGTAAATCTGTGTCAGGTAGCAGCGGATCTGCTCTGTGTAAGCCTGACCCGTCAGATCTCAGAAGCTAAGCAGTGTGGGACCTGGTTGGTTAGTACTTGGATGGGAGACCTCTTTGGAACACCAGGCTGTGTGTGTTTCTCCAGGTAACACTGGAGTTGTGTCAGGAAGGGCATCCGGCATAAAACCTGTGCCAAAATAACACAAAACGGCAGCAGCCGAATGGACAACCGGTAAATCTGTGTCAGGTAGGCAGTTCTCAAAAACTAAATGTCCATGCTCGAAGAAGATGAGTGAGGGAAGCCACCAAGATACAACTCCGGAAGAATTTTTGGCTGCTGTGAGTGTGAGTGGAGAAACTGGGAATAGAGCTACATTTTTATTTTTATCTTCATTTTAAATATAGTCTCAACTTTTTCTGATTTGTGGTTCCTGTTGCATTTCTGAAATTACAGAACTGCTATACAGAAAAGTACATTTTATTGTTTTTTTTTAAACTTTGTAGAACAAACGCAAACA
Source organism: Thalassophryne amazonica (assembly GCF_902500255.1). Lineage (NCBI taxonomy): Eukaryota > Metazoa > Chordata > Actinopteri > Batrachoidiformes > Batrachoididae > Thalassophryne > Thalassophryne amazonica. The sequence goes on from NC_047104.1 coordinate 74,140,118, forward strand.
CCAGACTCTTATAAAGAAGGAAAAAATACACAGACATGTGCAGGCAAAACTGAACAATGCAGGCTGATTTGACTCCCATGTTTTTGAAAATAATAATAAAATAAGAGATAACTTACTTTCAAATAAAACATATAGCTGCAGCCTAATAACTTTGAAAAATAACAAAAATCAGGAGCTTGTATTTTTATTCTGACTCAGTTAATTTTACTGTGATGATGAAGTCATCCTGTTTTTCTCCTCCTCAGTCACGTTTTGTGCTTGAACATAAAGCAACTACATTAAGCTCAAGATCTAAAATAAATACCTTAAATAACAGCCTGTCAGGATGTGAGGTATTGTCGTGTTGTAGTTGTTTTTGTATTGTACGCCTGCTTCTCTTGCTGGGGTTTTTCCCGTTTGGGTCTGTCTGTCCCTTTCTCTCCTGTCTGTCTCTGCTGGCTCTTGGTAGTGAGTGTTTCCCTCTCTCTGGCCAAACCCCCCTTTCTGGTGCATTCCACGCACACCTGCTGCCAATCAGCACCTCCTCTGTCTGCCTTATTCATTCGCCAGATTGTTGCGCCTTGTGCCTTCTCTCGAGCTCTGTTTTTGTGTATTCCTGACCTGCCTGCCTCTCGTGTGTTATGACCACCTGCCTGTATTATCGACCACCCCTAAGCCTGATGTTCCATGTATTTCTGCTCTTGTTGGACTGCTTTTTTTGTGTATCGGACCCTGTTTACTGCTTCAGTAAACTGTTTTTACTCACAGAGCTCTGTTATCGAGTCCTGCATTTGTGAACAGCCTTTCTGTGGAACCAGACCTGATAGAACAATCTGGCTAACGATGGACGCAGCAGACTCAAGTCCTTTTCAGCAAGCCGTACAACATCATAGCAGGCAGCTAGCCCAACCAGAGGACTGGCTCACTGCTCTCAGCTCTGGCTTTAGCGACTTAGCGCAACGCCATGATGCTTTCATGTCTTCCGTGAGCTCCCAGATGGAACAACTCCTGTCAAGATTCATCCCTCAGGCCAGCCCGGACCCGGTTAAAGGTAATACCAGTCAATCTCCGTCGAGTCTACCGACCGCCATTCCGGCTCCCACACTGGAAGCTGCCATCTGCACTCAGCTCCCCCCCGAACGATTCTCCGGAGAGATTGGTGATGTTTTGCCTTTTATTACACAGCATGAGCTGCACTTTGAACTCATGTCATCTGTGTTCCTGTCTGAAAAGGCGATGATAGCATACATGGTATCTCTCACCTGTCCGGCCGGGCTGCAGCGTGGGCTACCGCTGAATGGAGCCGTCGGTCGCCATCTTGCTCCTCCCTCCAGGCGTTCACCACCGCGCTTCAGCAGGTTTTCCAACACACATCCCCGGGACGTGAGGCGGCACGCTTCCTACTGAGGCTGAAGCAGGGCACTTGTTGGGTGGTGAACTACCCTATTGACCTCCGCATCCTCGCCACCAAGAGTGAATGGAACTCAGCTGCGCTCCTTGATGTGTTCTTCCAGGGGCTGTTCGCGGACATCCGGGATCGATTAATTTCTACGGATCTTCCAAATGACCTTGATGACCAGATGACCTTCCAGATGACCTTGATGTTCGTGCTGGCTATCCGGATCGACCGGCGCTTGGCCGAACGGTGCCGCCGGGAGGCTCGTCTCCAACCACCATGCTCCTCCACGCCAACTCATCTGAGCACCTCGTCTCATCGCTCCAAAGCCGACTCCACTCCGTACATGGCTGTCATGGGAGGAACGATGCCGCAAGGAGGGAGGGACTCTGTTTTTATTGTGGACAGTCGGGTCATGTGGTTTCTGGTTGTCCAGCCAAGGGTGCCTCCGGTAATTCTCAGCCAGTGGTGCGGGTGAGTCAAAATTCACTTTATACATGCTTCCCTTAGGCAGTATTAATAGACGGTATTGCTTAAATTTTCATTGTTACGCAGATGATACCCAGCTTTATCTATCCATGAAGCCAGAGGACACACACCAATTAGCTAAACTGCAGGATTGTCTTACAGACATAAAGACATGGATGACCTCTAATTTCCTGCTTTTAAACTCAGATAAAACTGAAGTTATTGTACTTGGCCCCACAAATCTTAGAAACATAGTGTCTAACCAGATCCTTACTCTGGATGGCATTACCCTGACCTCTAGTAATACTGTGAGAAATCTTGGAGTCATTTTTGATCAGGATATGTCATTCAAAGCGCATATTAAACAAATATGTAGGACTGCTTTTTTGCATTTACGCAATATCTCTAAAATCAGAAAGGTCTTGTCTCAGAGTGATGCTGAAAAACTAATTCATGCATTTATTTCCTCTAGGCTGGACTATTGTAATTCATTATTATCAGGTTGTCCTAAAAGTTCCCTAAAAAGCCTTCAGTTAATTCAAAATGCTGCAGCTAGAGTACTGACGGGGACTAGAAGGAGAGAGCATATCTCACCCATATTGGCCTCTCTTCATTGGCTTCCTGTTAATTCTAGAATAGAATTTAAAATTCTTCTTCTTACTTATAAGGTTTTGAATAATCAGGTCCCATCTTATCTTAGGGACCTCGTAGTACCATATCACCCCAATAGAGCGCTTCGCTCTCAGACTGCAGGCTTACTTGTAGTTCCTAGGGTTTGTAAGAGTAGAATGGGAAGCAGAGCCTTCAGCTTTCAGGCTCCTCTCCTGTGGAACCAGCTCCCAATTCAGATCAGGGAGACAGACACCCTCTCTACTTTTAAGACTAGGCTTAAAACTTTCCTTTTTGCTAAAGCTTATAGTTAGGGCTGGATCAGGTGACCCTGAACCATCCCTTAGTTATGCTGCTATAGACGTAGACTGCTGGGGGGTTCCCATGATGCACTGTTTCTTTCTCTTTTTGCTCTGTATGCACCACTCTGCATTTAATCATTAGTGATCGATCTCTGCTCCCCTCCACAGCATGTCTTTTTCCTGGTTCTCTCCCTCAGCCCCAACCAGTCTGTCCATCTTCGATTGCCCAGTTCCATGCGTATTCATCCCACTTTCCATGTTAGTCAGGTTAAGCCTGTCAAGTCCAGTTCTTTCTTTTCAATTAGATAATGAATCGTTTGGTTTTCTCATATTCAAATGAAAATCCACTGGCCACAAGGTATACAGACCATGGGAATGCAAGGCTTTACCAAAGTATGTCAAGGTGTATGACAGAATTTTTTTTTCTAACATCTCAAACACATGACCAACATTAAAATAAGTGATGGAATATCCTGGTTCATTATGGACAACATCCTGAACCCTCTGAGGGTTTCCAAGGTATGGCCAAGGTTTCAAACCATTACAGTCCAGGATCCATCACTGTCAAAGTGAGAACAGGGCTTAATTGGCTGCCATGCCAGAGGAAAACTACAAGAAAATTTACACAAACAATTAAAATCACAAAGTACGCTCAAAATCTGGAATCAAAACCAGCATTCAAATAATGGAAAGCTGAGATGTCCTGACATGGGAATTGTGATATCAACATTTCAAACATACTGGCTTTGGTGCAGACAGACTGGCAGACACAGCTGTCCCTTATGGGTGAATTCAAAGCTTACAGATTGTTTCTATCACACATGCACCCTTACACAGGCTCAGTGTGTCTGCCAGTAGCTTTAGGCTGTGGGACACAGCCCAATACTCTGGCATGCACAGGAACAGTGTGTATGTGTGCGCGTGACACAGTGCGAACACCACACAGAACTCGATAAGAGGCCCACTGTTGTTTGAAAAGGCCCTGCTGTGTGACGACATGGTAGTCAGGGAGCACTGGGCTCCACAATGTTTGCTTATTTCCCTTTGCGCTGAGCTGACAACTGTCCAACAGTTGAGAGGGATGCGACTGCACGTATGTCTTAGCATGAATGCACAGCAACATGCTCCTTTTTTTGTGCGCTGTCACAAATTGATGCTTTCACGTGTGCAAGCACATGTAAAGAGATTAACTGGTAACTCACTTCAGTGCAGCAAGAGGATCAAAAATGCTCAAATTCATATTGAACTGAATGAAAACCCTGACAAATCAGTGTAGCGCGGCACCAAGAATGAACTGTCTGAACGACAAGCAGAATGCATGCTTGCACAATTTTCATGTCTGTGCGCGAATGTGCTTTTCATCCACAGTAAAATAGGATTAATAAGGCCCCAGACACCTAGACACAAGCTAAATCCTCCTGCAAAGCACAGCGCCTCTGAGTACAGAGAGGAAGAGAGGGATGGGATGGAGAAAGAGAGTGAGAGAGAAAGACAGAGAGAGAGAGAGAGAGAGAGAGAGAGGGATCAGAACATAGTGCAAAAGAGTGAAAGAAAAAGGAGAAACAGTTCAGTGAGTAAACTGATGAAGAGATGAAGAGAATAAAAAGAGGGAGTAAGCGAGGTAAAAGTAAAGATGTAGAGACAATGAATGGGTAAAATAAAGCTTAAGTGTGTGTGTGTGGTGGGGGGGGGGGGGGGGGGAGAGAAGATAGATGTTGCTAAAGGGAGAGACTGATTAAGTGTGTGAGAATGAGAACTCTCTCTACCTTTAAAAGCCGGTGAAATATGTGAGGCATGTGGCCTATAAAGCGGTTAACATATGCACATTGTCAATAGCAGCATCTGGCGCTGCTAGTTTTTATAGGAGCATGGAGACTCTACTACACGCCTCTAGATGGCAATACATTCAAACACTTTATCACTGAAACACACCGTGTTAATGGCCTCCACGCTACATCAAACACACACACACACACACACACACACACACACACACACACACACACACACACACACACACACACACACACACACACACACACACACACACACACACACCACATTCACCCACGGACTATATGTTACCATGTCAATGAGCCTCTCTCTCTCACTCTTACACACACACACACACACACACACACACACACACACACACACACACACACACACACACACACACACACACACACACACACACACACACAAATACTCAACAATCAAGCACGGTGCAATTCACCATCAGCTTCCTATCCACACACACACACACACACACACACTCAAAGGCATGCAGACAGACAACAATCAAATGGTGTAATGTTGTAATACACCCAAGCCCACATTACAACAGCTCCTTTTAATAGTTTGTTTCTCATTCAAACACATGCGCACAGACATGTATACACAGAACACTTTAGTGGTATATTTGAAAGAGAGTACTAGATAACACGATCAGTGTTGGCTTGTTTGGGCAACAGGTATTTTAGAGGATTTCTGCCTGTTAGGGAATGCCACCCTTGTGCCTGTTGAAGTACCATATTAATATTAGATTATGACTTGTTTCTTTTCTCTCTTGTGCTGCAGATCCAGGATGCAGCTCATTGTTGTACTCCTATTATTTGAGAATGATGTTATGTGTTTTCTTGAGTACGCTAGCATTAGTGGAGGTGACAGCTTGTATCTTTTAAAGTGGGTGGTCCCTCTGGTACGATGATGCTGTGCGCTCCAATGCAGGCCTGGATTTGGGGATCCGGGGTCAAGGGTGGAGCTTTGGGGGTTCTGGGGGCGTTGCTTATCGGTGCAGACTTCCGGGGGATGGGTCAGGTGATGCCCTGGGCTCCCTTCCAGCTTCCTCCCTTGCAGCATGTCGGGGGCACCTCCATGCCTGGGGAGGGGGGTGCTGGGCGGTGGATGAATCCTGCTGGGGGAGGCCTTGGCGCCGCGTGGATTGGTGGTCCCATTGGGAAGTGGTAGGGGTAGGTGAGTGGGCGCTGTTCCTTTTCTGGGCACAGGTCTTGCCTGCTCTGCTGGGTGTGGGCTGGGGCCCGGTGCCCAGGTGGGGAAGGTTTGGGCCTCACTCTCTGGCCAGGCGCATGCGTGGCTGTCCCTGCCTTGGGCTCATCCTCGGGTTCTGTAGGGCCCATTTCTCTCCCTCCAGGTTCCTTGGTTGCCCCGGCCCCTCTTGAGCCTCACACGTTCTTTTGCAGTGTAGCTTATCCTTGTCCTGCTGCCTGGCTCCCTGGCCCCCCTGTTGTTTGGTTCTGTCCCTGGGGCTTCAGGATTGTCTGCTGTCTCCCTGTCTCCTGGTTGGCCTGGCACCAACCTTGGGTGTGCTGCTGGGTCACGGGCACCGTGCCTTCCCCTTTTGCTAACTGTGTGGGGTTTGGCCTCACATGTCACACCCTTTAAATGCACTTCACAAGCTTAGTACTTGGACGTACATTATATTGGGTATTCAGTAGCATATTATAGGGTTCATTTAGGTTCGGCATTAGGTGTTGGTGTTGATTCTGCAGGGCAGACTGTGGCGCAGCAGTGCACTGCAGCGTCTCACGGCAGCCTAACATCAGCCACTCCTGCCCTGCCAGTTTAATGCATACACTTTATTTCTACACATTTAGTTAACACATTTAAAGATCAATTTAGATCTGGGGTCTCTAGGCAGTGATGGCTTCACAGGGCAGGCTGTGGTGCAGCAGTGTGCCACGCCTTCCCATGGCAGTCTGTCACCTGCTGCTCCTGCCCTGCTTTTATTGCAGCACTATTTCTTGCTCACTTAGGGGGACACGCACACACACCAAGGGAGAGTAATTGTAATAACAAGGGTGGGTGTGTCACTTACAGTCAGTGTGGCATGTGGGGCCAACCCCAGGTGCCTGGGGATGTCGGTGGCATTAGTGTTGGGTGGGGAGCATTTGTTCTGTCCTGTTGTGATCTCATGGCCCTACTCTGGAGCCTGTGGGGCACAGGGCACCATGGCCTGATGGGGTAGTGAGAGTTGTGGTGGGGTGCTTGTGATGTCACTGGAGGGGTGAACTCCTTCTGGGGGGATAGGGGCTGTGGTTTTGGCAAGGGATGCTGTCCCACTCTCACTTGAATGTCTCATGACCTTTGTCTTTGGTGTGTGGGTTGGTGCCAAGGGGAGGTTGGGGCAGCTGGGGAACAGTCATGGGGGGGGTCCTACTGGCTATGTTGGGGGAGTCTCAGGTGGGGATCTGTGTGTGGCCCGGCTCTGGATGTATTGGTTCTGCTCTTTGTCTGGGGGCCGGCTCCCCAGCCCCTGTTGTTCGCACCTCCCTTGTGTGGTCATGGCCCGTGTGGTGTGGTGCTGGGGTTCCTCCTTGTGAACGGGGGTGTTTCCTGTGCCTCCGTGGGTGGAAGTGGGGGGCCTGGGGGGATTCATTGGGTTGCGTTTGAGCTGCTCCCCTGGAGGTTCATCGGGCTGCTCCAGTGGCACCAATGGGTGCCCTACCTGGCCCTTGGGCCCTTCTGCTGTCCTGGTTCTCCTGGTTTCCCCTGGGGTTCTGCATCCTGAAGCCCTTTCTGTCAAGGTACATCTACTTGCCTGTGTGGCTCCTATCATCCCGGAGTGGTCCATGCCATATGGTATGGTTCTGTACTTGGGTCTTGGCCTAACACACCACTCACAGTAGGGATAGGATATTTAGTTGTGATCTGGGTCTCTGCATGTGGATGGTTCAGTGCTTGTGGCGGTCACCACAAGTTCAGTTTTGTGGGTTCCCAAGGTGATCAAGACTCTGGTGTCCGAGAATAGGTGTATGTATCGTCACTAATTAGACAACAGACTGTCACTGCTTGTTTATGTGTTGCTGTCTGTCCTGGTATGTTGTATCGTGGGGGATCCACCTCTTTGGTGTTTCACATATTTCTCCTCAGTTATTACTGTCACCAGCTGTTTTGGTTTTCAGCCCTTCTTGATAGAAATTTTCTGTTAGCCGTAAATAAAATGTTATAGGCTGATCAAGAAGAGCAGGTGAAGATCTCACACACACACACACACACACACACACACACACACACACACACACACACACACACACACACACACACACACACACACACACACACACACACACACACACACACACACACACACACACACCACATTCACCCACGGACTATATGTTACCTGTTTTGCAAGATTAAATTGCATATAAAAATGGTTCTGCCAGTACTGCCATATACTTTCATATTTGTGAAGTGGAGGACCATACATATTGGTTATCACAAGAGAAGGGATCAAGAAAGCATGCTAATTATGCAGCTATCGAATATTTTCGGAATAAAGCATTTTATCAATTATTTTGTCAATTAGTCGAGTAATCAGATAAAAAGTACCTTTGTATTTTGAAACAACAACATCAATAGTGTCAGCGCTCTCCGAAACAATGGCACAATGGTGCTGCGCCATCATGCAGATTTTCAAACTTAGGGTGTTCCCTCTACGTTTTCCTGTGTAATTATTTATTTTTTTCATGTCTTTATGAGTTTCAGAGCTGTCCCGGACCATAAGCACTGGGTCAATGAAATCATCAGTCAGCTGCGTGTGCACGTGACGACTGCCTGTGAAAAACTGGGCTCTGGAGTGAAGCTTTTCTGCAAAAGTTGCATTGATACAGTGTTTCCACATTTTATGTTACAGCCTTATTCCAAAATGGAGGAAATTCATTGTTTGCTCACAATTCTACTCACAACACCCCATAATAACAAAATGAAAAAGTTTTTTTTTTAATTTTTGCTAATTTATAAACAATAAAAAAAAAACCTAAGTCATCACGTGTACATAAGTATTCACACCCCTTGCTCAATACTTTGTTGATGCACCTCTGGCAGCAATTACAGCCTCAAATTTTCTTGAACATGATGTCACAAGCTTGGTGCACCTATCGTTGGACAGTTTTTCCCATTCCTCTTTGCAGCACCTCTCAAGCTCCATCAGGTTGGATGGGGAGCATCGGTGCACAGCCATTTTCAGATCTCTCCAGAGTTGTTCAATCAGATTCAGTTCTGGGCTCTGGCTGGGCCACTCAAGGACATTCACAGAGTTGTGCTGAAGCCGCTCCTTTCATATATTGGTTGTGTGTTTAGTGTCATTGTCCTGCTGAAAGATGATCCCTTGCCCCTGTCTGAGGTCAAGTGCGCTCTGGAGCAGGTTTTCATTCAGGATGTCTCTGTACATTGCCGCATTCATCGTTCTCTCAATCCTGACTAGTTTCCCAGTTCCTCCTGCTGAAAAACTTCCCGCAGCATGATGCTACCACAACCATGCTTCACTGTGGGGATATTGCCTGGTTTCCTCCAAACATGACGCCCTGGCATGCACACCAAAGAGTTCAATCTTTGTCTCATCAGACCAGAGAATTTTGTTTCTCATGGTCCGAGAGTCCTTCAGGTGGCTTTTGGCAAACTCCAGGCAGGCTGCCATGTGCATTTTACTAAGACGTGGCTTCTGTCTGGCCACTCTACCATGCAGGCCTGATTGGTGGATTGCTGCAGAGATGGTTGTCTTTCTTGAAGGTTCTCCTCTAAAAGAGGAATGCTGGAGCTCTGACGAAGGCCCTTCTAACTTGATCGCTTATTTTAGACAGACGGCCAGCTCTAGGAGGGGTCCTGGTGGATCCAAATTTCTTCCATTTACAGATGATGGAGGCCACTGTGCTCAATGGGACCTTTAAAGCAGCAGAAATGCTTCTGTATCCTTCTCCAGACTTGTGCCTTGAGACAATCCTGTCTTGGAGGGCTACAGCCAATTCCTTTGACTTCATGCTTGGCTTGTGCTCTGACATACACTGTCAACTGTGGGACATTATATGTAGACAGGTGTGTGTCTTTCCAAATCATGTTCAATCAGCTGAATTTACCCCAGGTGGACTCCAATTAAGCTGTAGAAACATCTCAAGGATGATCAGTGGAAAAAGGCTGTAAATACTTATGTACATGCAATTCATATATATATATATGTATATTGTAGCGCATGGCCTGATTCGCCGTAATTAAATCAATACATTAATGTTTTCTCAACAAAAACCTGAGGTTTTGAACTGAGGACAGAGACTGTTGTGTTTTCACTCCTAACTGGGAAATTCCTGGTTCCATCTGGAGATAAGCTTTGGAGACATTTATGTGGGCCTCCATTCTGGCCCCACATCACAACAGAACTGGAACTCAGAGTTTCAAAGGAGTCCTTGTTTGTTTATCAGTTACATTTTGGTCACCGTGCATTACATGACATTATAATTGCTTCACTTCAGAATCTGAAATTTCCCAGGCCAGGAGAATCCACCTTTTACGGCCTCACCCCAAGGCCAGAAACTCTACAGACTGCAAGAGAATCTCTTCCATGATAAGACGTGGGCATAAACTTTGAGCCTTGACAACCAGCTATTATCTCTAGGTCTAAAGCCCCTTTCACACCGGGGGTGCTCCCAGTTGCTCCCAGTTGCGCCGTGTGTAATTATGACGACGCCACGTGGAAGCAATTCAGTGCCGAGACGATGCAGCTCGGCGCCACAACAGCGTGAGGGGCACAAAGGAGGAAGCAAGTCGGGCGCCGAAAAATAAAAAATGTTTAATATTTTTGGCGTCCTGTGCTCAACGCAGAAAGGAAGTGGTTCCAGCGCAAGTCGGGGCAAAGAGGTGTAACTCGGGGCAAAGAGGCGTTACTCGGCGTGACTCGGAAGCCACACATTTGAAAGACCATGCTACCCGACGCCAATTTATGATTCCTGCTGTGTTCCGTTCTTCCCGAAGTATAAATCACGCAGGATTGTTTTTATACTGTGTACTCAATGCAGTAAAAACTAAAAAAAAAAAAGACCACAGGAAAAAAAATGCTGATTGCAGCTGCTCCTCCTTTGTGGAGCTGTCTGGTGAAGAGAGGCACTGTGAAACAGCTGCAGCTTCTTCTCTCACAAATGTGTTTAAATAAAATCCATAAACGTCCTGCTCACAGACTGATTGCCAGATACATCCAGTAAAAAGTCTGGACATCTCCAGTCCACTCACGGACGGGATGGTTTGTTCACGCGCGCACATGTGAACAATTAAAAGAAAAAAAATTGTCTGCAGGCAGTTAGTTCCTTTCTCTCCTCAAACTCTCTCATCACAGTTAAAAAAGGACATAGGTCCTGCTCACAGACTGATTGCCAGAGACAGGACATGTCAACATCAAGTAGAACTCCAAACATCTCCACATTTGCTCATGGACGGTTCGTTTGCACGCACGTGTGTGCCCCGGTGTGAAAGGGGCTTAAGTGAAGAAAAAGGAGACCTTTTGTTTAAATAGGAATGCAAGAGACCAGTATTTTATGTTATGCATATATAAAATTCTAATGTTGTTTGTGTTGATTATTCAAACAAAATGCTTTGCATATTTATTCATTTATATGACGTGTTCTTTGTAAATGCTGTTGTGTTTAAATGTGATGTTGCTTTTCTGACTTATCCATGTTGTGATAATGGAGTGTTCTGTTAACCAAGTGGTGTGTGTAGGATGTGTTTAAGCCTTTAATAATGTTATAGTCATCCTAAAAATGTCTTAGAACAAGAGTTTACTCAATTTGTCTGCCTCTCTAGCACATGAGATTGTCTGTGAAGTTACCCATCCACAGAGGCAGGGTTTAATGACATAAGCCCCCTTTAAAAGTTTCAGAAAGGAGCCCTTCTCCCATTCTGTCCTTTTTTGCCTCTCTTCTGCCACTCTCTTCTGCAGCTTTCTTCTCTTCTCTTCCTTTCTTCAAACACCTAACTTTATTCTTGGGTCAACAAGGCCTCATGCTAGCCTAGCTAAGCTACCATGTGGCTGCATTCATTGTTTCATTCTTTGATAATTTTGAACAAAGTAATAGCCTGACGTTTTTAAGGTTCGTCAAGCCTGTCAAAGTTTTAAGACAACGTCCGAGCTAAACTTTTCAAAAATAATAGTAAATTTACAGAAAAGCAACTTTCCTTTACTGTACTTTACAACACTGCTCTTAAAGTTTTAACTTTGTTCTAAATTCACAAAGACTTTTAATCTGGCTCCAACAAAATTTTTGAAAAGCTACCTGAACCCATTTTCAACAAACGCCTTCCACCTCTGGGGTCAAGTAAGCTGATGATGGTCCTGACTGCCACTGAAGCCTTGGTATCACCGGGGAGACTGCTGGTTTAACCCCTGACCCAAGTGAGCTCACGCTGCAAAGAGCCTAACACATCAACCACAGACAATTTCTCAGATAGTCACATGACTGAAAAGCCACCGAAAGCCATCTGAATCTTCCGAATGGTAGAAGAGCTGGGCATGTCACAACATGTCCTGTGAGACTTCAACACAAAGGCACTTTTGCTGCACCATCA